>NC_142796.1:31338617-31363034 GCF_049724085.1 Artemia sp. Qi Xiang Cuo
TCTAGGCTAGCCTGAAGCCATTCCCGAAATTTTCATTAACTTCAACAGTCACTGATCTAAATTTTATCCAAAAAAGTTATAAATCCACAAATTGATTATCTGAATTACCCTTAAGCGTAATAATTTACCTATGGTAGGACTATACAAATTTCGAATTTTTAGCTTTGGCTTTGGCTAGTGTTGGCCCAACACAACACAGTGTTGGCCAATATCGCCCAACACCAGTTGACAACTGGTGTTGGGCGATATTCGATATCGATATCGATATATCGATATATCGGACGAAATATCACTATCAAATATCGAAACGTAAATATCGATATCGAAAACGATATTTCGGAATTTTCCAGTATTTTCAGCTTTTCTCGCCATCTACTCGGGAACGACCAACAGAAAAGGTCCCACAGAGAAAAAAGTTTTCCAAATCTTCCAGAAGAAGAAGAATAACTTATGAAATCCAATGACTCATAAGACGGAGCTAATGAATACTCCAGAAACGTTGAAATAAACAACAATGACATTGTCATTCCTTATCATTCCACAGTTTGTATGTTTTTTAATGGAATGATTGAAACTTTTGTTAACTAACAGAGGAATGTGCGATTTTATCTAGTTTTATTTAGAATTTACCGCAATTTTCAAAAAATCATAACATGTCTGTGTTGGTAAGTACATTTTTATGCTGGAAGTGCAATATCCTCCAAATATGTGTAATTAGTCTCAGTTAACAAGTTTTCTTGTCATATTTACAAGTTGAATCAAAGAGGCACACTTGTGCCTCTTTAAAGAGGCGACCCACCACAATGTTAAGCGATTTCTGGTCCTAGAGGTCGCAGAGAGACGGAGGTGATTGCATTTTGTAGCCCAAGCTCAAACTAAGAAACGTGCAAAATTTCATCCTCCTCCGACTTTATCTTCATGGGGTAAACTGGGCCGGAAGTTTCGACCCTCCCAACACAGCCCCCCTTTAACGCTGTCCGATCGGGCTGAAATTTAGAGGTTAAGCTTTCCTATGCCCCGGGAGCTTATCTCCAAAATATCTCAGCTTAATTCGATCACTCCTTCCCTGTTTTCCAAAAACCAGGTATAGCCACTTCATGTTCATTTCTCTTTTTTTATTAGCCACACCTAGAGGTCACAGTTGGCAATGGATCCGGATGAACGAGGACTTATTCAAACCAGAATTCGACCTGTTAGGGCCTTTTGATATTTTCAGACGGAAAAAATTATCCCCCGAATTTACATTTACGAAAAACCTCGTTTTCCTATAAGAGCCCATGTTAAATTTTCCCACCACAGCCCCCTTTAACGTTGTCCGATCGGGCTGAAATTTGGAGGATAAGCTTTTCTAGGGCCTGGGAGCTTATCCTCGAAATTTCAGCTCAATCCAATCACTCCTTCCAAAACCAAAAACCAAATATCAAGTTTTGTGGGGATTTGCTTGCCTCAAAAATAGATAGCAAAGACTAAAAATAATATAGCAATTGTCTCTGTGGTACAGTGGTCGCTACTACTGACTGTCAGACGGAAGACCCGGGTTCGATTCCCAGTTAGAGAAAATTTTTTTTATATTGAATTTAAAATTTAAAAAAGAAACTCTTTTTTAAATCCAATCTATTAAATCCTTCGGCTCAACAGGCGTCTCCAGAAGAATATCACAGTCGGCCTTCAGGTTACAGGTAAGTCTCCACTGCTTTGATAACATGCCGTATAACCGCATGCTCAAAGACAAGTTTAAAAAAGAAAATCTTACTGCGCATTTGATTTGAGTATTCAGGAATTAAAAGCCTTAACACAAGAATCTTCAAGAGCGGGGGGTTTGGGGTACGGCAGCCCCCCAACTTTAACTCCTGACACGATCAGCAAACAGTTAGTCAAGCAATAATAAGTAATAAACTGTACAAACATGTGCAGAAATTATTTGAAAAAAACTACGTTTTCTAAAGAGTTAAAGAGGCTGAGTCACAAGTTCGAACCTTAAAACTTACAGGGATTAGGAGGTACAGTTGGGGGCTGCCGCCCCCCAAACCCCCCACTTTCGCAACCTTTAAATAAAAAAAAAGTTTTTTAAACTGAAAGTAAGGAGCGACATTAAAACTTAAACGAACAGAAATTATTCCGTATATGAAAGGGCTGTGCCCTCCTCAACGCCTCGCTCTTTACGCTAAAGTTTTTATTGTTTAAAGAAAGAGTTAGCGAGAAAGTCAAACTCTGATTGATACAAAAATGTGACAAAGTTCCTGTTTTTCAAATTCTCACTGACAAAAACCATAAAACATCAAATAAATTGACCAACTCACATAACCATCCATGAAAACAGACATAAATGTGACAAAGTTTCTGTTTTTTCATTCTCACTGACAAAATCCATAAAACATCAAATAAATCGACCAATACACATAATCATCCATAAACTATGTAAAAAAAAGTTGTAGGTGGCAGCAGGGGTGAGTGATGGGAGTTATAGGGTCACCTCTACTAACCTCTTTGAAAAAAACCTTATATATGAACAATAGACAGCTTGCATAACTTGTGGACAGTGATTGACAACAATGAATGGATTGAAAAAATAGCTCCAATAAGGGGGTTTAGACGATTTTACTTGCTGGCACAAAGGGATCACGACTCTTTGGAATTGACCTTAATAGGAATTTGTGTGTCAAAAAAATTTTGCATCTATGACAGAGTATGTATTTTAACCTTAGAATGGGATAATTATAATATATTTCCTAAGTGTTCTTTCCCATACAAATACCTTTCCCATTAGTTATAAACTCCCCTTAATAAGTTATGCCCCATGGCACATCTTAAAACGCCCAATCCTTGGCCCTAGTGGCTGTGTTGACACCGGAGTTTTTGTTATCAGAACTTTGAACTATTTTAACAAAATGTCTATCTCAAAATTTTTATCTGATGCATTTAGGGCGTGGTGGACGGAGAGGGGCTCGTTGCCCTTCAATCTCTTTTGACTCTGAAAAAGTGAACAAGAACTTTCAATTTTCAATCAAATGAGCCGTCTCTAAAGTTTATACGAGCATCTCTTCCACAAGGAATAATATGAAGGATTCGGAGAATCTTTAAATTACAACCCTTACCCTGAGGGCTTTGGGGGAGTTGTAATCCTCAAAGACCTAATTCCCAGAACTTAAAACTACGTTTAATAAAATGGCTGTCTCAAAATTTTGTTTGGATGTGTTTTGGGGAATGATGGGCTTGAGAGGGGGGTTAGTTGCCCTTAAATCACTATCGACTATTACAAAGGGCACTATCCCTCTGAATTTCCAATCGAATGAGCCTTTTTTGAAGGTTCTATGACAACACCTTCTAGAAAAACCTTATATGCACCAAAGGCACAACTTATAATCCTTGCCCTGAGGGTTGTGGGGGATTTTCCTCCTCAAAATCATACTTTATCTGTTAACATCAACTCCGCGGAACAAAATAGCTATCTCACAATTTTGATTGGATGTGCTTGAGGGAATGATGGGAGAGGGGGGGATAGTTGCCCTCCAATCACGTTCGACTATTAAAAAGGGCACTATCCCTGTGAATTTCCAATCGAATGAGCCCTTTTTCAAGTTTCTACGACAAAAGTTTCAATAAAAACCTTATATGCCCCCACGGCATAACCTATAATCCTTGCCCTGAGGGTTGTGGGGGAGCGTCCTCCTCAAAAATATGTTTTCTATCTGGAAATCAACTACGCTGAACATAATAGCTATCTCAGAAATTTTTATTGGATGTGTTTGGGGGAATGATGGGTGTGGGGGGATAAATACCCTCCAATCACTTTCGACTATTAAAAAAGGGCACTAGCCGTTTAATTTCCAATCGAATGAGCATGTTTTGAAGTTTATACGACAACGCCTTCTATAAAAACCTTATATGCCCCCAGGGCATAACTTAAAACCCTTGTCCTGAGGGTTGTGGGGGAGTGTCCTCCTCAAAAATATTTGTTCTATATGGAAATCAACTACGCTGAACAAACCGGCTATCTGAAATTTTTGATTTGATGTGTTTGGGGAAATGATGGGCGTGGGGGGGGGCGGGGGGCTTGTTACACTCCAATCACTTTAGACTATTAAAAAGGGCACTAGCCCTTTCATTTCCAGTCGAAAGAGCCTGTTTTGAAGTTTCTTCGACAACGCCTTCTATAAAAACTTTATATACTACCAGGGTATAACTTACAACCCTTGCCCTGAGGGTTGTGGGGGAGTGTCCTCCTCAAAAATATATTTTCTATCTGGAAATCAGCTACACTGAACAAAATGGCTGTCTGAAAGTTTTGATTGGATGTGTTTGGGGAAATGATGGGGGGGGGGAGGGGGTCTAGTTACACTCCAATCACTTTCGACTATTAAAAAGGGCACTAGCTCTTTAATTTTAAATCGAATAAGCCTGTTTTGAAGTTTCTGCGACATCGACTTCTATAAAAACATTATTTGCCCCCAGGGCATAACTTAAAACCCTTGCCCTGAGGGTTGTGGGGGATTATCCTCCTCAAAAAAATTTTCTATCTGGACATCAACTACGCTGAACAAAATGGCTATCTCAAATTTTGATTGGATGTGTTTGGGGGAATGATGGGCGTGGGGGGGGGGGGCTAGATGCCCTCCAATCATTTTCGACTATTAAAAAGGGTACTAGAACTCTCGATTTACAATCGAATGAGCCCCCTTTGAAGCTTCTATGACGACCCCTTCCATATGAAGTGTGTCTGGGGAAAAAAAATAATAAATAATAAAACATTGGAGGCCTATGGCCTTTACTATAGGCAACGCTAAAGCGTTGCCTCTGGTATACCAAAGATTAAAATAAAATTAAAAAAGAAAACATCAAATAAGCACTGTTTCTCCAATTGCACAAGAAGTAAAAAAATAAAAAATTTTAAGACTAAAAAAAAAAAAAAACATTATATATTTTGTAATATCCGAGGACCTTTTTCTATGTCATGATCATCAGAAGGGCTAGGAAAAAAGCTCCTTCAGAGCCAATGATCGCTCATACGGCGTAACACCGATGTTTTACTTGCAGAGTCTTTTATAGGGACAGGTAGCAAGTCTGTCGACCAGCTTTATGGCAGCTGGAATCGAACGCCGGGCACCCTTGTGACAAGCAGAGCATCAGTCTACTGTGCTACTGCAGGCATGGTTATGTCAGGATCGTCCAACGCTTTTGTTTTGAGTATTATAAAATTTACATTTGTCTGGGTCGCAGAATATTTTTCCTTGACTGTGCATCTGGAAATACGAGTGTTTTGAAAAAAAGTTTCTTTTTAGTTATTCTCTTAGCTATTTAACGCGTATACACCACTGGTAAATAATTGAATAGTATAAAAGTTTTACACTGCTATTTTCTGTAACAAACTTTAAAAGAAAGACAAATGTTCACTGTTCAAAAAATGTGAAACTATTTTACCACAGATAATCCCCTTGCTCCCTGTCTAGGTCACTTGTTCCGTCTTGAACTGTCTAGCTCTGCCAGCGATTATACAATTCCACAACATTCAGTGTAGAGGTCATTAGCTAAATTATTGGGGTTGAGAAGAGGAAACCATGGTATTTTACTGACTTACAGATTATCACGTATTTTTTTACTGACCTAGATTGATATTTTGAAATGCAAGTAAAATCGGTAAAATACTGGTACCTCACACAGTAAATGTATTACCGGGCTGGCTTGACAAAATGAAGGGAGGGATCTCTCCTTACTGCTCATATGACGCCTCAACTTGGCAGCACCGTCCTAAGAAATTGTCTAAAACGTATTTTTTTTTTACTGTTGTACAACAAAAAAGAAACACTCTTGAACTTACTGCTGCACCTTATTGTCGGACAATGGCTCGTACAATTCATTTGATATCTTCTTTTTAAGCTGTAATAGATGTTGTTTTATACCGGAATTTTGTAACTTTGAGGGTTTTATACAAGGGTATTGCAAGAATTCCTTTTGAGCAAGAGGACGATCACTTATAGGATAGGAAGGTATTTAAATAATCTTTACATAATCAACGAGTATTTATTTAATATGTCTACTGACATTCAAAGTGTAACCGTTTCACCCTGCTGCTTCAACTTCACTGGTTTTAAGTTAACTTGTATTTTCCTACAAATACATAGGTACAATTCTATTTCTCGCTATAAATTTTAAAGGAGCTAAAGCACTGTCTTTTCTCTGTCATGTTTTGAATCTTTGCTAATAAGATAAAAAACGTAAAGGTCTAAGTGTTTTGGTTTTTACACATGAGTCACAATATCGTCTCCCAGCTACGATATACATAAATTTGATGGTAAACAAACATTATCAAAATACTAAAAAGAATTATTTTGGTTTTAACCATTATGTGCTTAACAATTTATGTGCATTTGTTAAGCATGTAAAAGATTATGGTTTGTTTGTTCTATGTCATACTTTGGTTGCAAGATAGTAAATGAAAAGTATTAAGGATATTTTTTGAAAGATTAACCGGAAGGTCAGCATCTAAACCTGATAATAAAATTCCATCAGCATGTAGGCTATATCTTGCCTTGTTTGTCAAATTTAATAATCTATTATAGTACAGTTGAAAGTTAAGTTCTATTAAAGAGTCTGTGTCCATTGACTGCATAGAACTTCACCTAGAAAATTGTTCTTAACATTTTCCTGACTTCGTGATTTATTTAAATTCAAGGACGTCAATGGAGGGGGGGGGAGGAAATTTGTATCTTCTAGATTTTGTAGATGCTCGCTTTTGACCATCTGGACACATATAGTGTCTTTTGATTTAGTTCAATATCCACCTGATAGTTCCCTCAAAATTTTACCACATTACCCTTAACCATTCCTGCGATATCGTAGATATGGCTTTTTGACAACCTGGATAGACATACTGTCTTTCGGTTTAGTCAACGATCACCTCAATTTTTACTGAAAGTTTCAATTTAAAAACCTTAGCCGTTCCTAAGATATTGCAGGTGTGCCCCTTTGACCCTCTGGATACATATAGTGTGTCATGATTTAGTTCAATATCCAAAAACGCGCCTTTGGCATCTTGGATGCACATATCGTCTTTTGATTTAGTTCCCAATCCTCGTTAAGGTTCCCTGATAGTTTTACTTTAGTACCCATACTTAGTCGTTTTTTTGGGGAGACCCAGGATCAAGCATAAAACCTGTTAATAAAAGCTATATGTAAAATATAAAATGTATAAATTGCGGCTTTGACCCCTTAGATTGTTCGGGGTCTGGTCATCCCTGGAGTCAGAGCTATTGGATCTTTTTACTATTTTAAAAAAGATTGCAATCCCAAAATTTTTGCCGGGATTGAGTAAGGCAACTAAGGAGAGGAAAGGGGGTGGCTGGTTGCCTTCAACCACTCTTGACTCTTAAAAAGAACGAAAGAACTTTCAATTTCCAGTCGAATGAGCCCACTCATGCGTTTCTACGACAACTCTTTTTATACGAAGTGGTCTGTAGAAAAAAAAGTGTACTACCCGGAAGGCATTTCGCTATTTACTTTTATGATTAACCCAGTTTATATGTATTAATTTAAAGTTATAATTCCAAACAGCAGAGATTGATAATTAAGAGCAGGAGTCCCTACAATGTTTTGTGCGGTGAATCATGTGATGACGTCACAGGCAATTATAGTTGCTTCCACGCTAGCTTTTCGAGGAATAGATAACTCCCTGCTACATGGTGTACCTATATGGCATTCCCGTTATTCCTTGCTACTTGGTTCACATATTAATGTCCTTTGTTTCCGGAGGTGTCTGTGGGTGCCTCGCAATACCTAATAGGGCAATAGCGTACGTTTCGCATCATTATTTCCCTGATTGATTTGGTAGCCCCTAAGACACAATTTTTTTCAAAATAAAAGTTCAAAATAGGGATAAAATCCTTTTTAATAGACAGTATATAGAAATTCAAAAAATATACCAGATATATTGGTCACATATACAGTGACCGTCATCAGTAGTAACGCTTTTGTGAATTTCAATACACTGTCTATTAAAAAGGATTTTATCCCTATTTTGAACTTTTATTTTATCGTCATGGAAAGGCAGTGTGATCTCCGAGATCATCTATACAATGTTTTTTTTTTATCTTACCCGTAACACAGGAGGCAAACTAGACGTTTTGGCATTTTATCCAAGGGGAAAACTGACATATTGTCACGCCCAATGTTTTTCATCGATATTTAAATAGTTTCTTTTACACCAGCTTCTCGGAGGATTGGCAACTCCTACCTATATGGTTTACCTATTACGTATTTCCTAGGGTCTCTTTAGGGTATTCTCAGTGAGTTCCTGCTGTTTGGTGTACATATTAATGTCTACATTTTTTCCAGAGGCTTTTGTGGGGGCCTCAAAACACCTAAAAAGGGACACATCACGCGACCTGCAACACTCGTTTCCTTTATTGATTTTAAAATATTTTTTTTTGTTTAATATGGTTCCTAATTTATTAAGATTTGTGTACAGTCCTATATTAACTTAGGTACTTATGCATTATACAGGCCCAGCGCTATATACTGTATAAGAAAACCAGACATGGAGACCCGTCAAACGGGTATTTGCTATCTAAATTGATTGCAAAGCATCGTTTCTTATCGAGTTTACAACATTTAAATGATTATTTTTGGGGGTTTGGGGGGGGGGGGCGGGGAAGGTACCTAGGTTAGGTTTGGTTACGTATTTAATACATGCTATGCTTTATCCCCCACCCCCTTAATGTGCAAACATATTGCCCAAATTTGTTTATAAACTGTTATATATTCATCCTATTTTATTTTATTTCATTAGCATAAACCAAATTTGACGTCTTTCGTGGGCCCGTATAATGCATAAGTACCTTAACTTATTACAATCATACTATCCAAAAGGTCCTTGTTAGTTTTAAACATAACTTTCTAAAATTAACTCCTAAGATAGCTAAAACAGACAAGCTGAACCACAACATAGCAAAACTAAACATTCCAAATCATATGTTTCAAGCAACACAATTTGAAACAGACAAGGAAGCACCAACAAAGCTAACACAGACAAGCTAAACCACAAAACAAAAAAACTACGTATCCCAAATCATATGTTTCAAACCGCACCCATTTTAAATGGACAAGCAAACACCATCTAAGGTAACATAGACAAGCTAAATCACTAAATAGCAAAACTAAACATCCCAAATCATATGTTTCAAACCGCACCGTTTTTAAATGGACAAGCAAACATCAACTAAGGTAACATAGACAAGCTAAATCACTAAATAGCAAAACTAAACATCCCAAATCATACGTTTCAAACAACACACTATTGAAATAGACAAGCAAAAACCAACAAAGCTACTACATAAAAGCTGGACCACGAAACAGCACAACCAAACATACCAAATCATATGTTTCGAACAACACCCTAAATAGAAAATGAAACACTAACAAAGCTAACACAGACAAGCTTAACCACGAAACAGCAAAACTAAATATCCCAAATCACACGTTTCAAACAATACACTTTTGAAATAGACAAGCAAACACCAACAAACATACTACAGAAAAGCTGTACCACGAAACAGCAGAAGCAAACATACCAAATCATATGTTTCAAGCAACACAATTTGAAATAGACAAGGAAGCACCAGCAACGCTAACACAGACAAGCCAAACCACAAAACAAAAAAACTACGTATCCCAAATCATATGTTTCCAACCGCACCGTTTTTAAATGTACAAGCAAACATCAACTAAGGTAACATAGACAAGCTAAATCACTAAATAGCAAAATTAAACATCCCAAATCATATGTTTCAAACCGCACCGTTTTTAAATGGACAAGCAAACATCAACTAAGGTAATATAGACAAGCTAAATCACTAAATAGCAAAACTAAACATCCCAAATCATACCTTTCAAACAACACACTATTGAAATAGACAAGTAAACACCAACAAAGCTACTACAGAAAAGCTGTACCACGAAACAGCAAAACCAAACATGCCAAATCATATGTTTCGAACAACACCCTAAATAGAAAATGAAACACTAACAAAGCTAACACAGACAAGCTTAACCACGAAACAGCAAAACTAAACATCCCAAATCACACCTTTCAAACAACACACTTTTGAAATAGACAAGCAAAAACCAACAAACATACTACAGAAAAGCTGTACCATGAAACAGCAAAACCAAACATACCAAATCATATGTTTCAAGCAACACAATTTGAAATAGACAAGGAAGCACCAACAAAGCTAACACAGACAGGCTAAACCACAAAACAAAAAACTACGTATCCCAAATCATATGTTTCAAACCGCACAGTTTTTAAATGGACAAGCAAACATCAACTAAGGTAACATAGACAAGCTAAATCACTAAATAGCAAAACTAAACATCCCAAATCATACGTTTCAAACAACACACTAGAAATAGACAACCAAACACTAACAAAGCTACTACAGAAAAGGTGTACCACGAAACAGCAAAACAAACATACCAAATCATATGTTTCGAACAACACCCTTAATAGAAAATGAAACACTAACAAAGCTAACACAGACAAGCTTAACCACGAAACAGCAAAACTAAGCATCCCAAATCACACGTTTCAAACAACACACTTTTGAAATATACAAAAAGGCAAACGACAACTTAAACCACGAAAGAAACATAAAATAAACTTAACAAAATTTTCAGTCGGGAAAAAAACCTTTAAGAAATTTTCAAACATGAAAAACACTTCAAGATATTTCAATTATGAAAAAACACAAAGAAAATTTCAAACAAATAAAAAATCCCTTTAGGAAAACTTCAAACATGAAAAAGAACTTTAAGAAATCTTTCAAGAAAATAAAGAACACTAAGCAATTTTGAAAACTCAAGAAAGCTTTAAGCGATATTTCATACATTAAAAGACCGTCGCAGCGTATCAAGGTGCACTGGCGGGCGATTTTCCGATCTTTTAATGCGCAAAAATAAATTCCACCCCAAATATCAAGATCAGCTGAAATATATAATTATATCATTCTGTTTCTTTCAGTGGGAAGAAAAAGCAAACATTGAACTATAAGTAAACTACATGACAAAAAGAGCACCTATTAAACCAATTTTCTTACGCTTTCAATGTGATTAATTAAAAGAAAATTTTCCAAAGACCACAAACAGGAGTACCGATAACATCCCCTATGTCTTCTAAAGGCCAGGGTGTTATTAGCGCTTTACTGAAAACAAAATATGTTTTAAACCTTTTCTTTTTGTAAGGTTACTAAATCCAAAATTGCTGAGAATTCTAGGAATGAATATCACTGAAAATATCAAACAATCAGTCTACTTTATTTTTTTTGGTAATCTTGGACATATTACGCATGCCCCAATTTTGAAAACTTGGATGCACTTGGTGTCTTTCGATACTGCTCAACATCCTTCTCAACATTTCCTGAAAGTTTCGAATTAATACTGTTTACCATCCTTCTCAACATTCCCTGAAAGTTTTCAATTAATAACCTGAATGATTCTTAAAATATTGCAGATACACCATTTGACAAACTAAAAATCTAAAGAGGGTGTGGTTGGGCAGGCTGGTTTGCCCTACAATCGTTTTTGATTCATAAACAATTCTAGAATTGCAGTTTCAAATCAAATAAAACCCCGTTCCAAAGCTTCTACTGATTTCCTTGCATACACAATGGCCTGATGAATAGAAAAAAAATGATACATGGAAGCCATATCGCTTTTTATACTATAAGCAACGATCTTGCACTGCTTACGATTTCACGATTTCAATTATTTTGATGCTTTAGTGCCGGTCTCTAATGGGACTTCTGTTACACGTTTTCTTATTCATGGCAACGATTATTTTCTATTTTTAAAACAATTTTTTGGATCTACTTTTGAATTAAAAAAAAAATCTTTTTTTACACTGGGTAATAATTTGACTCAAACAAATGTTACAAAAACCGTTAGCTGATCCGCGTTCTCGTGCATAAATAAAAAAAAACAGTTATTTAGTTAATTTATCTGTCCCGTGAATTAACAAAAGTACTAGATACTTGAAGTATTGTATACTTGACCTGGAGTGACATCATAACCCAGAGTGACATCATAAATTGAAATAACTTTCTAAATTTCTTTTGAATTTAAAGTATGTATAATTTCTAGAATAAAAAAACTGTTTGAAACAATAACAATCCATATATAATTATATGTATTTTCGTACAATAGTGAAGTCTTGTTTTAAGAAAAAATATTAGACGTTTAATGAAGTCAATATATGCACATGACCTTTAAATGTTGCACTTCAACTCCTACATACATCGATAAAATAATAAAAAGGAGAACAGTTTGGAAACGTGACGTCACGACAACAAGAGTGCCTTGAGTATTTCAGATATTCGTCCTAAGCGACGTCATTACAATTTAGAATGACTGAATGATTTTCTATTAAATTTCAAGTATTTGAAGTTTATAAAAAAAGGCTTCCCAAAAATTTCAACTAAATAAATATTTGTATGTATTATAGAAAATAACCACGATAGTGAAGATTTTTTTTTTTTACAAAAAAGCTTCTTACAGTTTAATAAAGTCTACAGACACATATCATACACAAAGAGAGAAAAATTTCAAGATGATGAAACACACGGAATTACGACCAGTAAAAAGGACAAGGCAAACTAAAACGACGTGGGTATTTCACCCGTATAAAACAAGACGTCTTCAACGCTAAATGCAGACGAAGAACAAAAAAAAAAAAAAAAAAAAAAAAAAAAAAAATCTTAAATAAGCTATAAAACCTAAAGTTAAATGAACTCTAAAACAAAGAAAAAAAAAAAACAACCAATATCTATATATACAATTAATACTACAGTGATTCAGCACCACAGAAGTATTTGCAAACATAATACATATATATATATATATATATATATATATATATATATATATATATATATATATATATATATATATATATATATATATATATATATATATATATATATATATATATATATATATATATATATATATATATATATATATATATATATATATATATATATATATATATATATATATATATATATATATATATATATATATATATATAATATATATATACGGGCGCCCGAAGACGCCCATCAAAACATACCAAGCCCAGAAGAATTGTCCATTAATCAGTATCCCGTGTTAATGCTGTGTCGTTTACTAGGCTATAATTTCCTTCGGTTGGCGCCACTCCTCAAATGGGAATAGAGTTAACCGCAAGGTCCCCAGTCTTGCAGGTACTCTGAAAGGGGTCGAGGCAGCCCCTTGCAGAGGCCTGTATATACAGTATATATATATATATATATATATATATATATACACACACACATATATATATATATATATATATATATATATATATATATATATATATATATATATATATATATATATATATATATATATATATATACATATATATATATATATAATAATATATTGAAAACCCATCGTAAACAATAAATGTACAATGACAGAGTATACAAAAATGGGAAAAGAGGAAACAAAAAGAAAACTTACTAAAAAAATAACAACAAAAGCAACAATTTCTTAAATAGTATACGAAATAGTACGAAAAGAGGAAACAGAAAGATATCATCAAGGCCGTATTCAGGGGGGGTTACCCCGTTTGAACCTCCCCCGAAATTTTTGACCGAGTCAAAAATAAGTCTAAAATTAGTAAAACCTAGGTAAAAATCAGTAAAATTAGTCGAAAACTGAGTCAAAAATTAGTACCCCCCCCGAAAAAAAATAAGGGCGGATCTGGATCCGCCCTTGGATATCATACTTAAAAAATTACAACAGAAACAACAACTTCTTCGAAAATAGCAAGGACAACAACCTCTTAAAGGAGGAAAAAAAGGAAACAAGAGGGAAAATTAAACAAGCAAACTTGCCCACTCGTGTCTTAGAATTGCTGGTTTTGTTGTTTGCCGGCTAATAAATGTCTCAACAGCTAGGTTTTGGTCCGCTAGATCATACCACTAAACCAGACAACTTTTTTTTGTCCAAGGTGGCAATTTTAGTTAGTACTTGGCAAAACGGAAAAATAAAGAGCGGATTTTAGACTTTTCGCGGTTTCCCAATAATTTCCAGAAAAGGGTCACATATAATATATGTGGCAGAGCGGTAGCGTTGTAAATACTTGCCAATAGTGGACGGTTAAATCTCAGAGTAGATTTAACGATCAAAGCATAGGAGCTGGAAATTTGCAATTCAAGATGTGGGATCAGGAGGGGTGGGTATGCTGCAATGAGGTACCTACTGGCTGCCCTAGATATACTATTTTATCAACTGGTTTTACTGAGCAATCACCTATTGTGAAATTAGTAGGAGGGTCATTCTTCCAATTGTAAAGCAAGACTTCCGACTTTTGGGAGTTAAATATCAGACCAACTTTCTCGTAATTGGACTGCAGACATGAGAATATTTCTGAAAGGCGGTTAAGCGTCCGGCTGAGGTTCAGCGTGTCATCAGCATAGCATACTGGGGAGATGTCAATGGAACTGAGAATGCATGATGAAGGACAGCTGTCTTGAGGCTCAATAATGTATTTGTTGAAGAAATTGGGGGATAAAACTGCCCCCTGACGGGCATCTTTACGGACTGGTATCAAAGCTGACCGTGGGGCTGGTGGAAGGCCTTTATCGGGAGGGAGCTTGAGTCGCACGCGAAGGCGAGAGTAAAGATCACGGAAAGCCCGAATGATATTTGAGTTCACTCCTCTTTTAGCTGAGTTTAGCAACATAAGCGCATGAATCAATGAATCAAACGCTCTCTGCAGGTCTACGCCACTGATCGCTAGGCTTTCTCCTGATTTGTGTGCATCCAGGAGTTCATATGCAACGACATGGAGCGCTTCAGCACAACCAATACCGCGTTGGAAGCCGAATTGTCTTGGTGGACTGCAACACAGTTTTTCAAACTCATCTACGAATAAAAGTTCAAATAACTTGCAAAGAGAAGTAGCAATCGTGATAGGACAGAAAGAGGAGCATTGCATGGTAATTTTTCATTTTTTAGGAACTGGCGTAAGATCTCCAATTGAGAAAGTGGTTGGGACAATACCCTGAATGAGGATAATCTGCATCAGGAGAGTTACGTGACTAACGAGAGCGGGCCCACCACTTTTTAGATGGAGTGCGCTGATCTCATCAATCCCGAAAGATTGTTTAGGTTTGAGGCTAGAGATGACATTGCATACAGCTCCCTCTGCTACAACATAATCACCCTGAGGACAACTATCTTAGAAGTCGTCCAACTCAGCTTCATATCTTTCGTTGAGGGCTGGTTCAGGAGGCAAAAATTCTGACCCATAGTAAGCGTACTATTCAGAATCAGGGATAGTAGATGTGGACAAAGACTCATCGCTTTTAGAGGACAGAAAACGCCAAAGGAGAGAAGGATTAATTTTGGCCCTTGTAGATTCGATATCAATCATCTTTTTTCTGTGAGCTTTTAGCTCCTTCGCGAATTTTCTTTTTGTGAGCAGGCGGATTCAATTGACTACCCCGAAACGGGGTCGTCCACAAGAAATCCAAAGTTGAAGCCAAAATTTAGACTTAGAATGGGTATCCACTAAATCTGTATTTTCACACCAGCCAGGAAGGGTTGGATGACGGGGTCTACTTAGAGGGACGGCAGCTTTTTCAGCACATGCGAAGGGTATGACCCATTTCTGCGCAACAAATATCGACTGCTAGTTGTGTTTCCTCCTTTGAAAGAGAAGTTAATCTAGAGGGAAGATGGAAAAGGACAAGGATCTTACTAAGGACTCTGGCGGCTTCTTCTTGAAATAAAACAGGGTTAATTTTACGCCAATCATGGCGAGACCTAGGCTATGAGGTGTTTTCGAAGTTGTTTGCGTTTGTGTATCTGAGCGGTGGCAAGGAATCTCAGCTGAGAACTGTATTGGTAAGTAATGAGATAGCTGAACATCAAGCACAACCTTGACAGGCAAAATCCTGAGATTTGCGGACGCAACGACGTGATCGAGATCTGATGTAGGCATTGATGTGTGTACATGTGTAAAATTTAAATCCTTACACTTGAGATCAAACTGGTCTCCAAAAATACTAAGCAACAATGTAGAACGTAAAGACCTATATAAGAGCGGTTCATTCAAATCGCAATTGAAGTCACCAACTAATATGCATTGAAGGCTTAATATGCATTGAAGGCTTACACTGGCCGAGTTTATCACTAGAATAAGTAAAAGCACGCTCCGAACGCTCATCATGGTAATTTGTAGGCAAATATACATTAATAAAAACACAGCCCTCAACACGAATCGCTAGAAAATCATCATTGACTTCAAATACACTAGATATTAGATTCGAACGAACGAAAATGGCAATACTACCGGAGGGTCGCCCTTTTCCACTTAGATGCTTCGCTGAAACTGAATAAACCGATACTAAACTATTAAAACTAAGAATACCTTTACTGCGGCTTGTGACGAAATATTCTTGTAAACAGACAACTTCATTTTGCTCAAATACAACATCTAAGATCGGAATTTTATTCGCGAACGAGGCATTAATGTTCCACGATAGACATGTAACTGCAAAAGCTTCAGATGCCATTTCTTTTGTGGATTACTGTTTGAGGGACATTTTACACTGTAACACGTGTGACTGCCGATTCTGCATTCAATACAGAATGTCGGCTGTCTGCATGGTTCATCTCGCGTAGAACGATGTTCATTTGAGGCACATCTAGAGCATAAAGGTTCAGCCGTACACTGGGAAGCGAGGTGACCGATTTTGTGACAGTTATAGCATCGTCTTGGCAAGAACTTAAACGGATCAGCAGGTAGACGCTCGTAGCCGATAATCACCAAAACACTCAGAAATTGTTGGAGCTCACTGATAGTGTCAAAATACACTTTGAAAGAACGGGATTTTCCGCATTATTCAGTCTTCGTACTATTCGAGATTAGACTTTTTAGTCCTTCACAGTTTATATCCTCAGGGACATTTCGAAGCACAGCTATGTGCAGGGGTTCTCGAACAGCAATATTGAGATCGGGCTTGGAAGATTTCGCTTTCTCAACGATTTTCGTTGCTGCAGCTTTCGACCTGACCACAAGCTTCCATTCGTTTGCAGATTTGCGAAGTTCACTCATGGTCCTTACCATGAGCTTGGATACGACTATTTCCGGGTAGATAAGTACATGGAGGCCCGTCGAATGTGATTCAAATGCCAGAGCTTCGATCATCTCATTAAAAACTGCAAAAGCAGTTCCAGATACGCAAGATGTTCCGGACTACACTCTAGTAACAAAGATACACCGTGTAACGGAGACCTCAAATACACTTCTTGCAACGGACCTCATGTCTGCTTCAGCCTAAGATATCCTAAATTGAGAGAGATTCTGAGAAACCGAAATAATCAATGAATAGATCTCTAAATGTTTTTAGTCTGAATATCAATGGTTGTTGCAACAAAGAAAAAGATATAGATGATCTCCATCCAATTTATGAAGTGCTATTTATCCAGGAGCATATACTTTCTGGGATAAATATAAACTTCCTGAACAGATCCCGGTCCCACGATGTCTTTTTAGAGCCAGCGAGATCTACCTCAGGGCTCCGTCCGGAGGCTTGGCAATATACGGTAGGAAGGAACTTTTGGCTAAGCCGACTATTAGAAGCAGTAGTCTGTTGTGCGTCTCTGTGGAGGGAATTGAGTTCATAAATATATACATGGCTACTAACTACAATAATACTGTCTCTCTGACAAAGTTCTCAAAAGCAGCAGATGCCCTAGAAAACATTTGGAGTCTCTTGAGCTTCGTGGGTGTAAGTGGCTAATTGCCGGGGACCTCAACTGTCACCCATACAAGGACCATATTCTATCTGATATTTTTATGAATTGCCTCTCCACCACTTTTAAGATTTGGCCGAAGTCCCTGGATTTTATGTACACCCATACTAGTGGTCATACCTCCAATATTGACCACGTACTTTCATGCACATCCATTTCTAGTCTTCCCGTTAAACTTTGCACTGATAATCCAATTAGTGACCATTCCGGACTTTCGTTTCAGATACAGCCAACACAGAGCACTATTTACGCTTGTTCCAGAAAGTGGGTCTACAAGCAGCATTGGGAGAAATGCAATATTCCCCTCTACGTCGCCACTGTTGCTTTGGTCGTAAGTTGCATCAAAGTTCTGTTTCATCTATTCTGCTCTGGTCCTTCCAATGTCCCAGCCATGGCTGATTTTACCTGTTATTATCATCAAGTAACCCATGCTATGAAAGTTGCCGAAGCGGAAGCGGTTCCTGCAAGATGAGCCACAATTGGGACAGAAAAACTGATGTGGTCCGCATCCACTGAACTCCAGTCGGCACAACGACATGCAAAAACCTGGCTAAACATATGGATTGCTTGTGGTAGACCCGCTACGCGGGACTGTATTAGAGCTGAAACGGAGCACAAAACGCAAATATAAAGCTGAAATGAAGAGGTACCGAATTATTGGGCAACAGTTCACTGAAAAAAAAAATTGAGGCTAAGCCTAATCAGACCCGACGATTGTTCATCTAATACTTCCCTGACACTACATGATTTGCACTCTTACTATACTTCGATGTATGGAGATGAGAATCTTACTATAACCAAACAATATGAAACGGAAGTTTCCAGCTGATTCGCACGTTTCTCAGGGCAGCATTGCATTGTTCCCATTTACCTTGAGAAGGTCAAGTTAGCTGTCATAAAATTACTTTCCAAAGCAAAGAATGGGATGGACAGCGACGGTCTTTCAATAAAGCACCTCAAGCACTTACCTGAATGCTTCTATTTCCATCTTCAGCTTATCTTCCAGATGTGCATCACCAGGGGTTTTGTTCTAAATTCTTTCCTAAAAGGGGTCATTTTATCTGTCGCCAAAAAAGGAAAAGATCCAAACAAATGCCAATCTTATAGACCCATAACCGTCTTGCGCATCTTGAGCAAAGTGTTTAAAAATGTGATCTTCTCTTAGCTTGATACTGGACACTTTGGGGACAATCAGCTTGGATTCCAGAAAAGTCTCGGGTTCCCAGAGGCTCACCGCCTTCTGGCTAACATACTTATGGACTCGGAAAGAAAAAAGTCACCTCTGTATATGTGCACCATTGATATATCGAAAGCGTTCGATAGCGTCAATCACATGCAAGCAATGAATACTCTACTGCAGAATGGAGTAAGTTCGAGCATAGTGAGTACTTTGAAATTTTGGTACGAAAATTCGACTTCTGTTGGCCAAGTGGAAAGGTACAATTTCAGATTGTATAAAAATCATAAGAGGTGTGAGGCAAGGCAACGCTCTTAGTCCTGTTATTTTCAAACATGCCATCTCTAAGATTCTCGACGGTTTCTCGACCTCTCTCCTATTGCATGGCACTGACTTATCTTACTTGGCATACGCTGAAAAAATGACTATCGTATCGACATTTTGACTGACGAATTCAGACGATTCGAACTGTATTTATTAGGAGTTTCACAAACTCATCTCCCAGGGGTAGGAAGCATGAAACTAGGTGATATAGAATTTGTGTACTCAGGCAGGAAGGATGGGGTACATAGACAGGGAGTAGGGCTCATGATGAATAAGGAAGCTGCTAAGTCTTGTTTAGGCTGGAAAGGTAGTAATAATAGAATACTAATTGCTCATTTTACGACTAGAAAGTTCAGGGTTCAGTTATAGTACAAATTAATTACCCACAGTGAGAATAACTGGTGTGTGTGTTTATATACACTCAACAATAAATAACAAATACTATCTCCAGATACCTGAATAAAAAGATTGCTCTTCAACTCTTCGTATTTTAGCAACACCAAAACTACGCATAAACTCGAAATCAAATATAACATACACTGACCCGAGGATCATTCGTCTCGAAAAATTACTAAACTTTATAATGGATGGTTAGGTAATTAATTAATACAATTTTATTAATAGCCAACTAATTATCAAAATCTATATAACTATGAAATTTATTACGCTTATTTCTAATACTCTTAATAGGTGAAAAACGGGACCTTTCAGATTTTATTAAAGAAGGACGGACAACAGAACTGCCACGGGTCCAATATGCATGCAAAACCTGATTATCATCCTGAAAAAAATTATTATGCAAATAAAAATACTCAGGCAAAAGACCTTGAACGTGTTTAATCATATAAAGAACAGAATGTAAAGAAGAGAAAAGATCCAGTGGAAGAATATTTAAAATTTGATACATACTTTTTGTTGACGATTTACCAGGGTAAGAAAACGGGCTAGGCAGGCAATTTTTCAATAAACGCAGAGCTTTATTTTGTTGCCTTTGAAGAGGAAGAATATGAGTTTTAAAAGTATTCAAAAAAATAATGGGACAGTAATTTATATATGAATGCACTAGAGAATGATAAAGAGATTTCAGGGCAAAAAACGGCAGAACAAATTTCAGATGATTCATCATACCAATATTTCTTGCCAGTTTCATTCTAAGATAAATTGCATGGCTTTTAAATGATAAACTTGAATCCAGTATTATCCCGAGATATTTAATATCATCAACTCTTTCAATTTCACTGGGTAGGTCTTGAATATTAATCATCCTAATGTCCGGTGCTGTTGTCCCAGTACGAGAGAAGATGATGAATTTTGGCTTATTACAATTAATAGTCAATTTATTTCTCAAAAACCATAAGATAAGCATCGACAGTGCTGAGTCCAACCTAAGCTTCAAAGATCTAGAGTCGGGGCTTCTTACAACTCATGCCGTATCATCGGAGACTAAAATGTGAAGGCCAATCTCATTGATTGACTTAATGATATCATTAACATAGATAAGAAATAGGAGTGTACCCAAAATAGAGCCTTTTGGGACTCCGACTGACTGAGATTGAGATACTGATGATGAAGAATTATCACCTCCGTCTACATACTGAGTTCTGTTTTTTTAGGTATGACATTACTAAATAATTAACTGGGCCTCTTATGCCGCAGTTATCAAGTTTAGTATCCAATATTTTATGGGAAATCGTATCAAATGCCTTTTTAATGTCAATAAAAATTGTAGCAGGAATATCACCTTTGTCGAAGGTGTCATGAACAAATTGAGTCATGGCCATAATCGCAGGCTCGTTAGAGTGAGACTGCTGGAACCCAAAGTGTATTGAACTAAAAAATTTAGATTTCATTAGAAAGCTGACTATCCTGTTATGTAGGCACTTTTCAAGCAACTTTTCAAATTTAAACAGGATCAAAATTCACCGATAGTTTGTTGGGTTCTTCGGGTCTCCTCCTTTATACAAAGAGATAATTCTTACAGACTTGAAACAAGAAGGAAATCTTCCGGTTTTAAAACAGAGGATGAACACATGGGAAAGCGGGATTACAATATTTGTTGCTAAGCACTTAATCAGAGTAGTCAATTACCCATAGGTCCCTTGCGAAGATCCATTCTTTAAAAGGTTTGTTGTAAGTAAAAGTTCATCTGGGGTTACAGGAGTAAGAAAAATGGAGCAATTGAGAGATGGGGGTAGATATGATTGAAAGTCCCCTCCAGTTTCATTATCCAGATGACGGGCCAGGTTGTTTCCAGCAGTTGACGCGGTTTCCTCACCAATTTTTGCAAAGTATATACTTAATGCATTGATAATTTCCACTTTCACTGTAGCCAGTTTAGTTCCATCTTCAGCTATTAATTCACCAGGAATATCATGGGTCTTATGTTTTCCTAAGCACTTATTAATTATTTCCCATGTCTTCTTGGGGGACCCTTCTGCTTCAACAAATGCTTCAGCGGAGTAATGACTTTTTGCTGATCTTAAAATTTTTGTTAAACAATTTTTGTAACTGTGAAATTCAGCTAATTTAACTTCAGATGGATGCATTAAGCATGCCTTATATAACAGATTCTTATTTTTTATTGATACCAGCAATTCAGGAGATATCCAAGGCTTAATCGGCTTTATTCTATTTCTTCTTGATATTTGACGGAGAGGGAAAGCATTATTGAAACAATGTTTAAACTGATTCACAAAATATTCAGCAGTAAAATCAGGGTCCGAAGACTCTAAACAAGAAGAAAAGTCACTTGAAGAAAGCAATACTTTAAGTTTACTTAAGGGGTTTCTATTAGTCATCCTCATTTTTCTTTTAGTAGGCCTATTAAACTCTGTAATCAAGTGAAAGTTGGTCACAAGCATCAAATGGTCTGAAAAATTATCAATAACCACGTCACTAGACTTTAGTTCCAGATTCGTAAACAAATTATCAATAAAGGGAAGCAGAATCTTTCGTTATTCTTGTTGGGACTCTATAAGCTGGTAAGAGACCACCGGATAAGCAAACTGATAACAAGTCAGCCCCGTTAGAAGATATTCCGTGGAAACTACCAATTGAATTATTAGAATTATATAAATCAATATTAAAGTCACCCATGAAAACTATTTTTGGATACTTTTTCGAGGCAATAAGCACAAAATCATCAAGAACTTCCATGAATTTTGAAGCAGGAGAACTTGGAGGCCGTTAAAAAAAACACAACACAAAATTTTCATAGCATTTACATCTATTTTAACTGCCAAAAATTCAAACGCCATTTCAAGATATAGGTGATCAAATTTGCTCACCAGATCTGACTGAATTGTTGATTTAATGAAAAAAGCTACCCCTCCCTGTTTTTATTAATCCGATTCTTATGAAAAAAAGTATAATCCTGTTTATTAATTAATGTCTTTGTCTAATCATTTAAAAATGTTTCACAAGAGGCAAAGACATCTATATTATGATGAGAAATAAACAGGGATATTTGATCAAAAATATTTAATAACCCGCGACAGTTCAAAAATGCCATTCTAAAATTAGAGCCTTTATTTAAAATTTGGGTGGGGAGTAGATATTTATTTTTGGGAATAGAATGAACCATCATATCAAAAACATCATCATTGCATAATTTCTCAAATATTTTACCTAAATCAAGTGGGAGCTCCTCAAAATTACGAATTCTATTATCCATTATCTCGATGCTGGGTATACTTATTGACAAAAAGTGACTTACCAACCATACGGAGAGTTAAAGGAGACACAATTGCAACCAGAACTTCATCTGAAAAAGACAAACATAAACAAAAACTAGAATTTTATAACATGAAAACCTTATAATAAGAAAAAACAGGAATAGTGTTGCGAAAATTAAAGAAACCAAATATCAAATTTTTTATAACAATAAAAAAACAAAGTAAGAAAAAAACAAATAAGACTCATTATGATACTTTTTTGAACGGGCCGCCGAAAATAAGATAAGCATAATCCTCAAACAATCATAACTTATCAAATAACTTAACAACCAGACCACTAAACACAAAATAACAAAATACTCCACAAAATCATATAAATCAAAACTCAGATTACTACTATCCAATTTAGCTATTGATCAGCTCTCTCCCATATCACCGAACCATCTTTTTTTTATCTCAAGCCATACGTGGGTTCCTTTATTTTTAACCCGATGAGCAATAATCATTCCAGACTCCTTCATCTCTTTTGCTTTAGTGAGCAATCCTGTGCGTAAAGTGTTAAGTGCTGGAGGAAGGTCCGTGCAAAATTCTTATTCCAGAGCCCTTAAGCTTGGATACGTTTTGCATAACTAAATACGCTTCAGCTTCATTCTTGAGCCTAATTAGCACTGGATTAACTGCCGGTTTACGTGTCTGACTTTGATTACGGCGTCTATTCGTTATATTAACAGTTTTTCCACCTAAGCGGTAACATTTGTTAATTGACAAAGATGACTCAATTTTTAAGGTATTCTTAAGTAAATATTTTACGTGAGCTTCAAGGGATTGA
The DNA here is from genome assembly GCF_049724085.1 of Artemia sp. Qi Xiang Cuo. Classification (NCBI taxonomy): domain Eukaryota; kingdom Metazoa; phylum Arthropoda; class Branchiopoda; order Anostraca; family Artemiidae; genus Artemia; species Artemia sp. Qi Xiang Cuo. Next base: position 31,362,466 of record NC_142796.1, read on the forward strand.
TTCGGATAAATATCTGTAGGTAAGCCGTGTATGATCAAGTTCGAACTTCTTTCTTTTACTTCAATTAGTAGCGTTTGACGCTCGAGCAACGAGTTCTACTGCTTTTGCTCTTCCAGTGACCTTTCTAATTCGACTATTTTTCTATCTCTTTCTAAAGCCTCATTCTTTAACTCCTGTATTTCAGAAGACAAATTGTTAACTGCAGATATAAAATCACCCTGCTAACTAAGTAGCCGGTCTAATTTTTCGTTTTGGAGCTCATTAGCTTGGTCGAACTTGACTTGGGATACTGGAATATTCATTATATAATTTGGTGATATGCCCGAACACAATTTTTTTTAAACATCACTAAACGAGACTTACTCGCAAGGGAGGTGATTGACTACCCCCCCCCCCCCCAAAAAATCCAAAGAACGTGTTGTTGAAAGAAAAATTTCCTTTGAATCAATTACAGTTCAGGTATCCAGTAATTTCGCAATTTTAATCCTTTCATTCACTCAAATGTTTTTCAATTAGGATAGCTATCTATTTCATATTCTGGTCTTCACAGTACAGGAGCTAGATTCATA
>NC_142796.1:31363534-31407804 GCF_049724085.1 Artemia sp. Qi Xiang Cuo
GAAACTAAACAAAACTTTAAATTTGGTAAATTGTCAAGTGTTTGTCAAAATGTAATTTTTTCCTGAAATTGAAACCTCTTAGTTTAACTCTGGTATTGAACCTTTGGTAGATATAATGGTTCGAAAATAAACTTCCCCCGTAATACATAAAATTTGAGTTTGAACAATTATTAATTAATATTTCATTATATTTTTGGTTTAGTCTGGTATCTCTTTACTTTCACTCGAAAAGTGTCCTCTGGTGGGAAATACAAAATATACTGAAATTACGTATCCCATGTTTCTAATGCATATCCGACGATTAGGGGTCTGGTTGCATTTTTTCTAAATTTTGTGTGTTTTCGCAACATACTGACTCATATTTAAAACACTTACCCTTAGGTAGTTGAAAATGTGTATGAATTCTTCATTTTTAGCCGTATTGCAGAGGTAATAAGGGAATAGTTTGTATTTTTTCTAAATTTTGTGTGTTTTCGCAACAGAATGGCTCAGATTTAAAACACTTACCCTTAGATATTTGAAAATGAGTGTGTATTATTAAATTAAAGCAGTGTTGCAGATGTCATAAATGACAATTATGTATTTTTCTAACTTTTGTGTGTTTTCGCAACAGAATGGCTCATATTTAAAACACTTACCCTTAGCTAGTTGAAAATGTGTATGAATTCTTCATTTTTAGCCGTTTTGCAGAGGTAATAAAGGAATATTTTGTATTTTTTCTAACTTTTGTGTGTTTTCGCAACAGAATGGCTCATATTTAAAACACTTACCCTTAGCTAGTTGAAAATGTGTATGAATTCTTCATTTTTAGCCGTTTTGCAGAGGTAATAAAGGAATATTTTGTATTTTTTCTAACTTTTTTGTGTTTTCGCAACAGAATGGCTCATATTTAAAACACTTACCCTTAGCTAGTTGAAAATGTGTATGAATTCTTCATTTTTAGCCGTTTTGCAGAGGTAATAAAGGAATATTTTGTATTTTTTCTAACTTTTGTGTGTTTTCGCAACAGAATGGCTCATATTTAAAACACTTACCCTTAGCTAGTTGAAAATGTGTATGAATTCTTCATTTTTAGCCGTTTTGCAGAGGTAATAAAGGAATATTTTGTATTTTTTCTAACTTTTGTGTGTTTTCGCAACAGAATGGCTCATATTTAAAACACTTACCCTTAGCTAGTTGAAAATGTGTATGAATTCTTCATTTTTAGCCGTTTTGCAGAGGAAATAAAGAAACATTTTGCTTTTTTTCTAAGTTTTGTGTGTTTTCGCAACAGAATGGCTCATATTTAAAATACTTACCCTTAGCTAGTTGAAAATGTGTATAAATTCTTCATTTTTACCGTTTTGCAGAGGTAATAAAGGAATATTTTGTATTTTTTCTAACTTTCGTGTGTTTTCGCAACAGAATGGCTCATATTTAAAACACTTACCCTTAGCTAGTTGAAAATGTGTATGAATTCTTCATTTCCTTAGCCGTTTTGCAGAGGTAATAAAGGTAAATATTTTGTATTTTTTCTAACTTTTGTGTGTTTTCGCAACAGAATGGCTCATATTTAAAACACTTGCCCTTAGCTAGTTGAAAATGTGTATGAATTCTTCATTTTTAGCCTGTTTTGCAGAGGTAATAAAAAAGGAATATTTTGTATTTTTTTCTAACTTCGTGTGTTTTCGCAACAGAATGGCTCATATTTAAAACACTTACCCTTAGCTAGTTGAAAACGTGTATGAGATTCTTCATTTTTAGCCTGTTTTGCAGAGGTAATAAAGGAATATTTTGTATTTTTTCTAGCTCTTTGTGTGTTTTCGCAACAGAATGGCTCATATTTAAAACACTTACCCTTAGCTAGTTGCAAATGTGGTTGCATGAATTTCTTCATTTTTAGCCGTTCTGCAGAGGTAATAAAGGAATATTTTGTATTTTTCTAACTTTTGTGTGTTTTCGCAACAGTAATCGGCTCATATTTAAAACACTTACCCTTAGCTAGTTGAAAATGTGTATGAATTCTTCATTTTTTAGCCGTTTTGCAGAGGTAATAAAGGAATATTTTGTATTTTTTCTAACTTTTGTGTGTTTTTTCGCAACAGAATGGCTCATATTTAAAACACTTTCACCCTTAGCTAGTTGAAGATGTGTATGAATTCTTCATTTTTAGCCGTTTTGCAGAGGTAATAAAGGAATATTTTGTATTTTTTTCTAACTTTAGTGTGTGTTTTCGGCAACAGAATGGCTCATATTTAGCACACTCACCCTTAGCTAGTTGAAAATGTGTATGAATTCTTCATTTTTAGCCATTTTGCAGAGGTAATAAAAAGGAACATTTTGTATTTTTCTAAACTTTTGTGTGTTTTCGCAACAGAATGGCTCATATTTAAAACGCTTACCCTTAGCTAGTTGAAAATGTGTATGAATTCTTCATTTTTAGCCGTTTTGCCGAGGTAACAAAGGATTATTTTGTATTTTTTTTCTAACTTTTGTGTGTTTTCGCAATAGAATGGCTCATATTTAAAACAGTTACCCTTAGCTAGTTGAAAATGTGTATGAATTCTTCCATTTTTAGCCGTTTTGCAGAGGTAATAAAGGAATATTTTGTATTTTTTTCTAACTTTCGCGTGTGTTTTCGCAACAGAATGGCTCATATTTAAAACACTTACCCTTAGCTAGTTGAAAATGTGTATGAATTCTTCATTTTTAGCCGTTTTGCAGAGGTAATAAAGTGAATATTTTTTGTATTTTTTCTAACTTTTGTGTGTTTTCGCAACAGAATGGCTCATATATTTAAAACACTTACCCTTTAGCTAGTTGAAAATGTGTATGAACTCTTCATTTTTAGCCGTTTTGCCAGAGGTAATAAAGGATTATTTTGTATTTTTTCTAACTTTTGTGTGTTTTCGCAACAGAATGGCTCATATTTAAAACACTTACCCTTAGCTAGTCGAAAATGTGTATGACCTCTTCATTTTTTAGCCGTTTTGCAGAGGTAATAAAGGAATATTTTGTATTTTTTCTAACTTTTGTGTGTTTTCGCAACAGAATGGCTCATATTTAAAACACTTACCCTTAGTAGTAATAGGTGACTGACCCGTGGTAAGTCAATGTACCGATTAAACTACACGCATATTCATGCCTCAGGCTTGTGTAAGTACATGTATATTTGAAATCAGCACCTCTCTTACTACTTACGTTCTGGGGGTATTTATGGTTGTTATGGAAGGCATGTTCGTGAAAACTTCAGAGAGGGCTCATTTGAATGGAAATTGAAAGTTTTAGCTCAATTTTTATTAGTCAAAAGATATTGGAGTGTAACAAGCCCCACCCCTCGTCCTTTTTCCTAAATAAATCGGATACAAATTTTGAGATAGCCATTTTTTAAAATAGTTCAAAGGTCAGATAACCGAAACTCCAGTTTTCTGCCCCCCCCAGGGCCCGGAAGACAGATGTTGTAAGTTATGTCCTGGGGCCGTATATGGTTCTTATGAAAGGGATGCTCGTATAGACTTCCGAGAAGACTCATTTGATTTGAAATTAAAAGTTCTAGTCCACTTTCTCAGAGTCATAAGAGATCGGAGGGCAACTAACCCCACCCCTCCACGCCATTTCTTTCCCAACCCCATCCGATAAAAATTTTGAGGTGACCATTTTGTTAAACATAGTTCAAACATCAGATAAAAGGGATGCTCGTATAAACTTCAGAGAGGGCTCATAAGAAAAACTCCTGTGTCGACGCAACCCCCAGGGCCTTCGAGCAGAAGCTGTAATTAATGCTCTGGGGGCATATATGATTCTTATGGAAGGGATGCTCGTATAAAATTCTGAGAGGGCTCGTTTGATTGGAAATTTAAAGTTATCGCTCACTGTTTAAAATTTAAAAGATATCGGCGGGCAACTAGCCCCCCCCCCTCCACGCCCTTTTTTCCTCAAACCCCTCCGATAAAACTCCGAGAGATCCATGTTTGCAAATTGGTTCATAGATCATATAACAAAAACTCCGGGATTAGGACCCAGGGGTAGGCGTTGTAAGTTACGGCCGGGGGGGGGGGACATATAGCTGTTATGGAAGGGATACTCTTAGAAACTTCAGAGAGTGCTCATTTGATTGGAAATTGAAAGTTGTAGTACATTTTTTTATAGTCAAAAGAGATAAGAGGGCAACTATCCCCCACACGCCCCGTTTTCCCCAAATGTATCCGATAAAAATTTTTGAGTTAGTCATTTTGTTAAAAATTGTTCAAAGGTCAGATAACAAAACTCTGGTGTCGACACAACCCTTCCCCCCCGGGGCCCAGGGGAAGGCGTTGCAAGTTATACCCTGGGGGTATATATGGTTCTTATAGAAGGGATGCTTGTAAAAACTTCAGAGAGGGCTCATTTGAATGAAAATTGAAAGTTATAGCTCAATTTTTCAGAGTCAAAAGAGATCGGAGGATATCAAGCCCCACCCCACGTCCTTTTTTCCCCAAACCCATCCGAAACAAATTTTGAGATAGCCATTTTTTAAAATAGTTCAAAGGTCAGATAACAACAATGCTGGTTTCGACACAACAGTAGAAAGGCCCTAATATCTCCGAACTGGACCGTGTGCTGCCATCTACAATTTAGTCTAACGCCGACGGGACATAATTTATTCAAGGGTTATCGATCGAGTGTAATGGAGGTCAAGGTCAATTGATTTGTAGTTCTTGTTCGTCCAGGTGTATTGACACTGGGGGTGAAGTTTGCACATGCGCATAATCGGAGGGGAGAATGTATTGATCTAGGGCAAGAGGGGAAGTGAATTTCCGAGAATTTGATTAACATAATCGGTGGGGGAATGTACTGATCTAGGTTATGTTAGGTTAGAAATGACATCACTTGTTTCCTAGGAATTATACGGGATTCTAAAGGGATAGAAAAATTCTTTTTTAAATACGGCTTCTTTGATCTTTAGGTCACAGAGATAAATTAATATTCTATCGAAACCATAATAATGTAGCTAGGAACCTCTTAGAGATGAAGAGATTAACGCGGGAAAGGGTTTCCTAGGAATTTCAAATGTGACACGCGGAAATTACTTTTAGGGGATTAGTTGGGCCAAACCGTTTGAGACATTTTAGAAGATGATTTAGGTGAAACCGTTTGAGGCATTTTAGAAGATGATTTTAGAAGATGATTTAGAAGATGATTTGGGGTGAAACTCTTTGGTTGTTATAATACACAAGTTCCATTTGATCAATGTTGTGAGGTCCCCTACCCCAACCCCAAAGGGCCCCCCTACCCCAACCCCAAAGAGCCCCTCTACCCCAACCCCAAAGGGCCCCCGGGCCCCAAAGGGCCTCCTCCTCCCCCTCCTCCTCCCCCCGCCCCCCCCCCCATGCCTCCAACGGGCCCTTGAGCCCCCAGGGGGCCCCAGCCCCCAAGTGCCACCGGGCCCCCACATTTTTTTAATACTTTTGATTCTATTTGTTTGCATGTCTGGGTTGATGTTTGCAAGTCCAAGAATTTGTCTTTGTTGGTTTGAATGTCTAAAGTGTCTGTCTTTCTCTGCTTGTGTGTCTGATTCTATTTGTTTCATTGTCTGGGTTGATATTTGCAAGCTCTAGAATTTGTCATTGTTGATTTGAATGGCTAAAGTGTCTGTCTTTCTCTGCTTTTGTGTTTGATTCTAATTCATGGTAAGTATGGTTTTATGTTTTAATATCCAACTATTTTTCTTTTGTTGGTTGATGGTCTGAAGTGTCGGTAATTCTGAGTTTGTTTGTTTGATTCTATTTGTTTGCATGTATGGGTTGATGTTTTCAATTCAAAGAATTTGTCTTTGTTGATTTGAATGTCTAAAGTATCTGTAATTCTCTGTTTGTGTTTCTGATTCTATTTGTTTGCATGTATGGGTGGATGTTTGGAAGTCCAAGAATTTGTCGTTGTTGGTTTTAATGCCTAAAGCGACTGTCTTTCTATGTTTGTTTGTCTGAATCTATGTGTTTGAATGTCTGGGTTGGTGTTTGTAAGTCCAAGTATTTGTTTTTGTTGGTTTGAATGTCTAAAGTGTTTGTCATTCTCTGTTTTTGTGTCTGATTATATTTGATTGCATGTCTGGGTTGGTGTTTCCAAGTCCAAGAATTTGTCACTGTTGGTTTGAATGTCTAAAGTGTCTATCTTTCTCAGTTTGTTTGCCTGAATCTATTTGGGTGCATGTCTGGGATGGTGTTTGCAAGTCCAAGAATTTGTCTTTGATGGTTTGTATGCCTTAAGTTTCTATCTTTCTCTCTTTGTATGTCTGATTCTATTTGTTTACATGTCTGGGTTGGTGTTTGCAAGACCAAGAATTTGTCTTTGTTGTTTTGAACGTCTAAACTGTCTGTCTTTCCCTGTTTGTGTGTCTGATTCTATTTGTTTGCATGTCTGTGCTGGTGTTTTCATGTTCTAGCATAAGCCATTGTTGGTTTGAATATCAAAAGTGTTTGTGATTCTATGTTTGGGTGTCAGATTCTATTTGTTGGCATGTTAGAGATGGTGTTTGCAAGTCCATTAATATGTATTTGTTGGTTTAAATGTCTAAAGTGTCTGTCTTTCTCCGTTTGTGTGTCTGATTCTATTTGTTTGCATGTCTGGGTATGTGTTTGCAAGTTCAAGTATTTGTTTTTGTTGGTTTGAATGCCTAAAGTGTCAGTCCTTTTCTGTTTGTGTGTCTGATTCTATTTGTTTGCATGTCTGGGTTGGTGTTTGCAAGTCCAAGAATTTGTCTTTGTTGGTTTGAATGTCTAAAGTGTCTGTCTTTCTCTGTTTGTATGTCTGTTCTATTTGTTTGCATGTCTGGGTTGGTGTTTGCAAGTCCAAGAATTTGTCTTTGTTGGTTTGAATGTCTAAAGTGTCTGTCTTTCTCTGTTTGTGTGTCTGATTCTATTTGTTTGCATGTCTGGGCTGGTGTTTGCAAGTCCAACTATTTGTCTTTGTTGGTTTGAATTCCTCAAGTGTCTGTCTTTCTCAGTTTATGTGGCTGAATCTATTTGTTTATTTGTCTGGGTTGGTGTTTGAGAGACCAAGAATTTTTATTTGTTGATTTGAATTCATTCATTTTACTCTTGTGTATGTATGTTGTTCTGATTCTATTTGTTTGCATGTCTGGGTTGGTGTTTGCAAGTCCAAGTATTTGTCTTTGTTGGTTGCAAAGTCTAAAGTGTCTGTCTTTCTCTGTTTGTGTGTCTGATTCTATTTGTTTGCATGTCTGGGTTAGTGTTTGCAAGTCCAAGTATTTGTCTTTTTTGGTTTGAATGTCTAAAGCGTCTGTCTTTCTCTGTTTGTGTGTCTGATTCTATTTGTTTGCATGTCTGAGTTGGTGTTTGCAAGTCCAAGTATTAGTCTTTGTTGGTTTGAATGTCTAAAGTGTATGTCTTTCTCTGTTTGTGCGTCTGATTCTGGTTGATGTTTGCAAGCCTAAGTATTTTTTTTTGTTGGTTTGAATGTCTAAAGTGTCAGTCTGTTTTTGTTTGGGTGTTTGATTCTATTTGTTTGCATGTCTTAGTTGCTGTTTGCAAGTCCAAGAATTCGTCATCGTTGTTATGAATACCTAAAGTGTCTGCCTTTATCTGTTTGTGTCTCTGTTTGTGTGTCTAATTCTATTTGTTTGCATGTCTGAGTTGGTGTTTGCATGTCCAAGAATTTGTCTTTGTTGGTTTGAATGTCTAAAGTGTCTGTCTTTCCCTCCTTGTGTGTCTGATTCTATTTGTTTGCATGTCTGAGTTGGTGTTTGCAAGTCCAAGAATTTGTCTTTATTGGTTTGAATGTCTAAAGTGTCTGTCTTACTCTGTTTGTGTGTCTGATTCTATTTGTTGACATGTCTGGGTTGGTGTTTGCAAGTCCAAGAATTCGTCTTTGTTGGTTTGAATCTCTAAAGTGTCCGTCTTTCTCTGTTTGTTTGTTTGTTTCTATTTTTTAGAAGGTCCGAGTTGTTGTTTAAAAGTCCAAGTATTTGTATTTGGTGGTTTGAATGCCAAAAGCGTCTGTCTTTCTCTGTTTGTGTGTCGGATTCTATTTGGTTGCATGTGTGGGTTGGTGTTGGCAAGTCCAAGAATTTGTATTTGTTGGTTTGAATGTCTCTAGTGTTGGTCTTTCTATGTTTGTGTGTCTGATTCTATTTGTTTGTATGTCTGGGTTTGTGTTTGCATGTCCAAGTATTTGTCATTTTTGGTTTGAATGTCTAAAGTGTCTGTCTTTCTCTGTTTGTGTGTCTGATTCTATTCGTTTGTATGTCTGGGTTGGTATTTGCAAGTCCAAGAATTTGTCTTTATTGGTTGGAATGTCTAAAGTGTCTGTCTTTAACTGTTTGTGTGGCTGATTCTATTTGTTTGCATGTCTGGGTTGGTGTTTGCAAGTCCAACTATTTGTCTTTGTTGGTTTGAATGTCTAAAATGTCTGTTTTTCTCTGTTTGTGTGTCTGATTCTATTTGTTTGCATGTCTGGGTTGGTGTTTGCATGTCCAAGCATTTGTCTTTGTTGGTTTGAATGTCTAAAGTGTCTGTCATTCTCTGTTTGTGTTTCTGATTCTATTTGTTTGCATGTCTGGGTTGGTGTTTGCAAGTCCAAGATTTTGTCTTTGTTGGGTTGAATTTCTAAAGCATTTGTTCTTTTCTGTTTGTGTGTCTGATTATACTTGTTTGCATGCCCGGGTTGGTGTTTGCAAGTCCAAGTAACTTTGTTTATGGATTTAACTGCCTAATTTGTCTGTCTATATCCGTGTATGTGCTAGATTCTATTTGTTTGCATGTCTGGGTCGATGTTTGCAAGCCCAAGAATTTGTCTTTGATGGTTTGAATGTCTAAAGTGTCTGTCCATCTCTGTTTGTGTGTCTGATTCTATTTGTTTGAATGTCTGGGTTGGTGTTTGCAAGTCCAAGAATTTGTCTTTGTTGGTTTGAATGTCTAAAGTGTCTATCTTTCAATGTGTGTTTGTCTGATTCTATTTGTTGGCATGTCTGTGTTGGTGCTTGCAAGTCCAAGAATTTGTCTTTGACGGTTTGAATGTCTAAAGTGTCTGTCTTTCTCTGTTTGTGTGTCTGATTCTATTTGTTTGCATGTCTGGTTTGGTGTTTGCAAGTCCAAGAATTTGTCGTTGTTGGTTTGAATGTCTAAAGTGTCTGTCTTTCTCTGTTTGTGTGTCTGATTCTATTTGTTTGCGTGTCTGGGTTGGTGTTTTGCAAGTCCAAGTATTTGTCTTTGTTAGTTTATATATCTAAAGTGCCAGTCTTTCTCTGTTTGCATGTCTGATTCTATTTGAAAATAAATAGAATCAGACATGCAAACAGAGAAAGACAAGCACTTTAGATATACAAACCATCAAACACAGATACTTGGACTTGCAAACACCAATCCAAACATGGAAACAAATAGAATCAGACATGCAAACAGAGAAAACAAGGTACTTTAGATATACAAAACAACAAAGACAAATACTTGGACTTGCAAACAACGACCCAGATATGCAAACAAATAGAATCAGACATGCAAACAGAGAAAGATTGGCACTTTAGATATACAAACCATCAAAGACAAATACTTAGACTTGCAAACACCAACCCAGAATGTGAACAAATAGAATCAGACATGCAAACAGAGAAAGACAGGCACTTTAGATATACAAACCAACAAAGACAAATACTTTGACTTGCAAAACACCAACCCAGACATGCAAACAAATAGAATCAGACACACAAACAGAGAAAGACAGACACTTTAGACAGTTCAAACTAACAAAGACAAATTCTTGGACTTGCAAACACCAAACCAGACATGCAAACAAATAGAATCAGACACACAAACAAAGAAAAGCAGAAACTTTAGACATTCAAACCGTCAAAGTCAAATTCTTGGACTTGCAAGCACCAACCCAGACATGCCAACAAATAGAATCAGACACACAAACATGGAAAGAAAGACACTTTAGGCATTCAAACCAACAAAGACAAATTCTTGGACTTGCAAACACCAACCCAGACATGCAAACAAATAGAATCAGACACACAAACAGAGAAGGACAGACACTTTAGACGTTCAAATCATCAAAGACAAATTCATTGACTTGTAAACACCAACCCAGACATGCAACCAAATAGAATCAGACACATAAACAGAGAAACACAGACACTTTAGACATTTAAACCAACAAAGACAAATACTTGGAATTGCAAACACCAACCCTGATATGCAAACAAATAGAATCAGACACAAAAACAGAGAAAGATAAACACTTTAGACATTCAAGCCAACAAAGAAAAATTCTTGGACTTGGAAACATCAACCCAGACATACAAACAAATAGAATCAAAAACACAAACAGAGAAAGACAGACACTTTAGACATTCATACCAACAAAGACAAATGGTTGGACTTGTAAATACCTACCCAGACATGCACACATATAGAATCAGAGACATAAACAGTTAAAGAAAGACACTTTAGACATTCCAACCAATAAAGACAAATTCTTGGACTTGCAAATACCAACCCAGACATGCAAACAGATAGTATCAGAAACACAAACAGAGAATGAAAGACACTTTAGAAATTCAAACCATCAAAGAAAAATACTTGGACATACAAACACCAACCCAGCCATGCAAACAAATAGAATCAGATACACAAACAGAGAAACAAAGACACTTTAGACATTCAAACCAACAAAGACAAATAGTTGGAGTTGCAAACACCAACCCAGACATACAAACAAATAGAATCAGCGACACAAACAGTTAAAGACATACAATTTAGATATTCAAACCAACAAATAAAAAATCTTGGACTTTCAAATATCAACTCAGAAATGCAAAAAAATAGAATAAGAACCCCGAACAGAGACTGATAGACATTTTAGACATTCAAACCAACAAAGACAAATTATTGGACTTGGAAACAACAACCCAGACATGCAAACAAATAGAATCAGACACACAAACAGAGAAAGACCGACACTGTAGACATTCAAACCGACAAAGACAAATTCTTGGACATGCAAACACCAACCCAGACATGCAAACAAATAGAATCAGACACACAAACAGAGAAAGACAGACACTTTAGACATTCAAACCAACAATGACAAATTCTTGGACATAGAAACACGAACCCGAACATGCAATCAAATAGAATCAGACACACAAACAGAGAAAGACAGACACTTTAGATATTCAAACCAACAAAGACAAAATACTTGGACTTGCAAACACCAACCCAGATAGGCCATAAAATAGAATCATACACTTAAATATAGCCAGACAGGAACTTTAGACTTTCAAACCAACAATGAGAAATTCTTGGACTTGCAAATAACAACCCAGACATGCAAACAAATATTATCTGAAACAGAAACAGAGAATGACAGATACTTTAGACATTCAAATAAACAAAGACAAATACTTGGACTTGCAAACACCAGCTCAGACATGCAAACAAATAGAATCAGACACACAAACATAGAAAGACAGACACTTTAGACATTCAAACCAACAAAGACAAATAGTTAGACTTGCAAACACCAACCCACACATGCAAACAAATAGAATCAGACACAAACACAGAGAAAACAGACACTAAAGACATTCCAACCAACAAGGACAAATTCTTTGACTTGCAAACATCAACCCAGACATGCAAACAAATAGAATCAGACACACAAGCAGAGAAAGACAGACACTTTAGACATTCAGACCAACAAAAACAAATTCATTGACTTGAAAACATCAACACAGACATGCAAACAAATAGAATCATACACACAAACAGAGAAAGACAGACACTACAGACATTCAAACCAACAAAGACACATTATTGGACTTGCAAACATCAACCCAGACATGTCACCAAATAGAATCAGACACCCAAACAGAGAAAAACAGACACTTTAGACATTCAAACCAACACAGACAAATACTTGGACTTGCAAACATTAACCCAGACATGCAAACAAATAGAATCAGACACACAAAAAGAGAAAGACAGACACTTTAGAAATTCAAACCAACAGTGACAAATTCTTGGACTTGCAAACACCAACCCATACATGCAGCAAATAGATTCAGAAACACAAACAGAGAATGACAGATACTTTAGACATTCAAACCAAAAAAGACAAATAGTTTGACTTGCAAACATCAACCTAGACATGCAAAAAAATTGAATCAGACACACACACAGAGAAAGACAGATACTTTAGACATTCAAACCAACAAGAACAAATTTTAGGGCTTTCAAACACCAACCCTGGCATGCAAACAAATAGAAATAGACACAAAAACAGAGAAAGACAGACACTTTGAACATACGAACCAACAAAGACAAATAGTTGGACTTGCAAACACCAACCCATACATGCAAACAAATAGAATCAGACACACAAACAGAGAAAGACAGACACTATAGACATTCCAACCAACAAAGACAAATTCTTGGACTTGCAAACATCAACCCAGACATGCAAACAAATAGAATCAGACACACAAACAGAGAAGGACAGACAGTTTTGGCATTTAAAACAACAAAGGCAAGTTCATGAGTTTGCAAATAACAACCCGGACATTAAATCAAATAAAATCATGCACACGAAAAGTGAATGACAGACGTTTTAGACATTCAAACTAATAAAGACACATTCTTTTACTTGCAAATACCATCCAAGACTATCAAATAACTATAATCAGACATCCCAAACCGAAAATACCATATAATTTAAGCATTCACACCAACAAAGACAAAGTCTCTGACATGAATACACCAACCCAGACATTAAAACCAATAGAATCAAAAGTATTAACAAGATGTGGGGGCCTGGTGGCACTTGGGGGCGGGGGGCATTTGGGGGCCTTAGGGCCTTTTGGAGGCTCGGGGGGCCTTTGGGGGCTCGGGGGCCCCGGGGAGGGGGGAAGGGCCCTTTGGTTCCTGGGGGCCCTTTGGGGTTGGGGTAGAGGGGCCCTTTGGGGTTGAGTAGGGGAACCCTTTGGGGTTGGGGTAGGGGACCTCACAACCTTGATCAAATGGAACTTGTGTATTATAACGACCACAGAGTTTCACCCCAGATCATCTTCTAAATCATCTTCTAAAATCATCTTCTAAAATGCCTCAAACGGTTTCGCCTAAATCATCTTCTAAAATGTCTCAAACGGTTTGGCCCAAATAATCCCCTAAAAGTAATTTCTGCGTGTTCCTTTTGTTTTGGCATCCTTGCACTGTCACATTTGAAATTCCTAGGAAACCCTTTCCTGCGTTAATCTCTTCATCTCTAAGATGTTCCTAGCTACATTATTATGGTTTCCATAGAATATTGATTTATCTCTGTGACCTAAAGATCGAAGAAGCCGTATTTAAAAAGGATTTTTCTATCTCTTTAGAATCCCGCATAATTCTTAGTAAACAAGTGATGTCATTTCTAACCTAACCTAACCTAGATCAATACATTCCCCCACCGATTACGTAAATCAAGTTCCTTTTGTTTTGGCATCCCTGCGCTGTCACATTTGAAATTCCTAGGAAACCATTTCCCGCGTTAATCTCTTCATCTCTAAGATGTTCCTACCTACATTATTATGGTTTCGATAGAATATTAATTTATCTTTGTGACCTAAAGATCGAAGAAGCCGTATTTAAAAAAGGATTTTTCTATCTCTTTAGAATCCCGTATCATTCCTAGGAAACAAGTGATGTCATTTCTAACCTAACCTAACCTAGATCAATACATTCCCCCACCGATTATGTAAATCAAGTTCTCGGAAATTCACTTCCCCCTCGCGTCCTAGATCAATACATTCCCCCACCAATTATGTAAATCAAGTTCTCAGAAATTCACTTCCCCCTCTTGCCGTAGATCAATACATCCTCCCCTCCGATTATGCGCATGTGCAAACTTCACCCCCAGTGTCATTACACCTGGACGAACAACAACTACAAATCAATTGACCTTGACCCCCATTACACTCGATCGATAATCCTTGAATAAATTATGTCCCGTCGGCGTTAGACTAAATTGTAGATGGCAGCACACGGTCCCGTTTGGAGATATTAGGGCCTTTCTACTCACAACTCCCCAGGGCCCAGAAGGCAGGCGTTGTAACATATGTCCTGGGGCTCTATATGGTTCTTATGAAAGGGATGCTCGTATAAACTTCAGAGAGGACTCATTTGATTGGAAATTAAAAGTTCTAGTTCACTTCCTCAGATTCAAAAGAGATCAGAGGGCAACTAGCCCGACCCCCTCTCCACACCTCTTTCTTCCCCAAACCCATTGATAAAATTTTGTGGTAACCATTTATTAAAAATTGTTCAAACATCAGATATTAAAACTCTGGGGTCGACAACCCCCCAGGGCCTAAGGACAGGCGTTGTAAGTTATGCCTTGGGGGCATACTTGGTTCTTATAGAAGGGATGCTCGTATAAACTTCAGAGTTGGGTCATTTGATTGAAAATGGAAAGTTCTAGTTCACTTTTAATAAGTCAAAAGAGTTCGAATGGCAATTAGTCCCCCTCGCCCTTTTTTCCCCAAACTCATCCGATAAATAATTTTGAGATAACTATTTTGTTACAAATAGTTCAAACATCAGATAATAAAAACTCCGTGGTTGACACAAACCAATTTTTTTTACTTTGATACTAGTTATGACACTTTGATGAATATTATATTTTGAAGAAAAAGTATGATTTTGAAATTGAGAATTTTTAAAAACTTGAAACTTTTTGCAATCAAAAACGAAAAAAAATTAATTTAAAAAAACTTTCCAAAAAATAAGTTAAACATAGAAAAGTAAAGGCCATTTTAAACTTAAGATCAGCGGATACAAATACCTGTTAAAATTCAAACTAAAAAAGACCAGAAATTATCATTAAAGAATAAATGAAACCCAAAACGAACAGAAATTAAATAAACAATCATAGCAAAAAAACATAAAACAAGTAATAATATAAATGAATAACCCAAAACTAACCGAAATTAAATAAACAATCAATGCAAACAAACATACAATAGAATATGCAAACATACAAACATACAAACAAACATACAATAGAATACAATAGAATATTAATTAAATATGCAAATCAAGCTTGAAAGAACAAAAATCACTACAAACAAAAGTTTGGGTATTGCTTCCTTCTCATACTTTTCCTGGATCAATTTTAAAAATCAATTTTCACTGCTTGATCCAATCTTACGTTTCTTACTGTCCAATAGTGTGGATGTCCACCTTTCCTTCACTGTTAAAACCACTTTCTAAGGTTTACAATAAAGCTAGACACCTCATTCAGGAAACTAATCGTTCATTAGTTATCCCATTGCATGATCTTGAGTCACTATACATTCTTTCAGCTTCATGGTGACCTCCCCCGGCCCCTAAATGTTCTGCTATCTTTTACCTCTGATCATAATGATTATAATCTTTGCAATATGACAAAACATGTTCAAGTTCCATTTACTCCTTGCATAAGGTCAGATTTTAATCCTTTAATGGCGTGTCATATCATTTGGAATAAGTTGCCTGAATCGGCTCGAAGGTGCCACTCATTTGGCTCGTTTAAAAAAATTGTTAAAAATTCTTTGGCTTCGTAGAACTTATTTTTATCTGTTTTTTTTTATTATTATAATTCTATTATTATTATTTTTTTGTTTTAGTCTATTCAATCTACTTAATTAATTTAGTTTATTTATTCTATTTTTTCCTATAGTTTTATTTTGTCTATATTTTCTTTTCTTCTCCTTTTGCTCTTATGTCTGTGAGTAAGTGATCTTTTTAAATTTGGTTTTGTTTTTCATCTCTGAGTAAGTAACTCATTTGTCTTCCCCCTTCTTTACAAGCTAATGAGCCTTTGGGGGAACAATAATATGTATCATTGTATGTGTATTTAATGAAGAATAAATCTTATCTTATCTTATACAGAGGGGCAAGGTCATATCCAGGACTTTTTTTCAGGGGGTGTTTTAAATAAAGATTTATTTTCGGAGGGGGGGGGGGGGTACGTAAAAAATTTTATAAAGCGCGTAAAAATTTTGTTTATTCATTTTTGTTACGTTTTTACGAGCCAGGCAAATATTTCGGGGGGGGGGGAGGAGTTCAAACCCCCTAACCCCCCTGGATATGGCTTTTTAAAGGGGACCACTACTTCAGAATCACTTAGCCGACATGTATTATTTTATTATGGAATGAAATGAAAGTTGGTCACCGTCGCTGTAACAACAAGGCAGTGGTATCGCGATATATGAAACAGGAATAATAAATAAATATGTTTAGTAATGAAGCCTACAATATATTGTTGTGAAGTACAACTATACATAAGTAGATTGCTATGTTATACTTCTATCGAGCCCCTAGGAATTACCATACTATTTGCTTGAAGCTATAGGAAAACATTTCTATGGAAGCTATACACCTTTTCAAAGAGTGTCAGTACTCCCTCACATGGTATACACTACAGTTTCACGTGGACATTGCAAAAGGCGTGCAAACCTATAAAGTGGTCAAACACGTTTCGAAACTATAGTCAGGATTGTATAAGACAATCAGACTGGTTTTTTGCTATTGATATCAATTACGCATGAATATGCATTACAGTTTGACATGCACATTGTAAAAAGTGAGCAGTACGAGCGGGGATTCCCCACTGGTTCCTGAAGTCTAGTTTGTTACACAAGTTTGCTTCAACTCCAAGTTTTCAACCAGATTGGTTTTTTTTTGGAGCAACACCCATTTTTTTAGAACCAATCAGAGAGAGAGTGGAGGTTACTCCATATACGACAACTTGATTGGTAATTGGATTCAAATAAAAATGAGTGATTTTCATTCGTCCTTGAGATTTGTATAAAATGCTCATGCCTTACGATTAAATTTTCATAATGTATTAACATATCATGGATAGCACATTTGATATTATTGACTTTGAAGCTATGGATACATTGATTTATACTGTGAGTTCAGTTTACTAAATTTTCTTAATTTATTTCCAAATAAAATCATTTTACTTAGTCATCCCTCCAGTAAATTCAAATTCAGGGGCATATCCCCACCCCTCCCCCCAACAATACAAACTCTACAATATGATGTTTATAGTCTCTAGAAAACGTAAAATACGCTCTTTTTTCAATTATGTAAACCCCATATTCCCTCCCCTCTGTTTACAAGTTTAATTCATTCATTAAAAATAGTTCTTTTGTTCAAAATGTCATTTTCCCCGTTCATGCTTTTAAAATGTGCTTTCTTTATCGGTCTAAAACCATCTGTGTTTATAATTACAAAAAGGGACGATTTTATTTATCAATACCGACTTGCGGAAGTTTTACAATCTATAGATTATTTGGTTTTATTTTATTGCTCTTTTTTGGTTTAATGGAGTTTAAATTTCTTTAAAAACAAGAATTTTGACTTAGAACGCTAAACTTCTAGAGTTTTAGAAGCTAACCGTATTTTTACTTTGTTTTAATATTCAGTAAACTGCAAATTTATGCTTTACCTTGGAAAGGCAGAGAGCTTTCGAGAACTACTCTTGTTAATTTCTGCTTGTTTTGAGTTTGACTGTATTATCTATTGTATTTTCTGTTCATTTTGGGTTCAATTTATTTTTTCAATGCTGATTTGAAGAAGTTATACGATCTATAGATTATTTGGTTTTATTTTATTGCTCTTTTTTTTGCTTAATGGAGTTCTTTAAATTTCTTTAAAAACTGGGATTTTTTCTTGGGCCTCAAACCTTCTATGGTTTTAGAGGTTAATCGTATTTTTACTTTGTTTTAATATTCAGTAAACTGCAAATTTATGCGTTACCTTGGAAAGGCATAGAGCTTTCGAGCACAATATTATTGCCCTTTTTGGTTTAATGGAGTTCATTACATTTCTTTGTAAACTGGGATTTTGTCTTAGGACGTAAACCTTCTATAGTTTTAGAGGCAAACCATATTTTCACTTCGTTTTAATATCCAGTAAAAAAAAATTATTTTTACCTTGGAAAGACATAGAGCTACCTTGGAAAGGCATAGAGGCTTCTACTTTATATCTTATTCTATACCCTATTCCCGCCCGAATACCTTGATAACCGGGATGAATTTAAGCTATTTTGGTTTAGTTCAATAGTAGCAGTTATGGTAGCAGTAGTAGTAGAAGAAGAAGCAGAAAAAGTGGTTTTGCTGGTTAAACCTTTTTGAAAACTTAAATGCTCATAGCGTGTTTTCATTTAGTTTCAAGATCCTCCAAAATACTCCCTGAAAGCTTCACCCTTATGCTCAGAGCTTCAGCATTAGTAATTATAGTAGTAATAGTAGTAATAGTAGTAGTAGTAATAATTGTATCATTCCCCTGAACACGCCCTGAATGATTTAAATTATTTCTGTAAACAGTTCCTGCCTCACTGCTGATACGTTCTTTTGACAACACGCCTGCGAAAGTGTGTTTTAATATAGTTCAACACTGGTCAGATAACAAAAACTATGCTGTTGACAAAATCCCCCCCCCAGGGCTGGGGGAAGGCCACGTTTTCTCCAAATGGATTCGGTAAAAATTATGTAATAGCCATTTTGTTAAAAATAGTTAAAAGGTCAGATAACAAAAACTCTGGTGTCGAAAAAATCCCCCCCAGGGCCCGGGGGAAAGGCTTTACAAGTTACGCTCTGGGGGTATTTATGGTTGTTATGGAAGGCATGCTCGTGAAAACTTCAGAGGGGGCTCATTTGAATGGAAATTGAAAGTAACACATCGGATACAAATTTTGAGATAGCCATTTTTTAAAATAGTTCAAAAGTCAGATAACAAAAACTCCGGTTTTCTACACCCCCCCCCCCCCAGGGCCTGGGAGATAGATGTTGTAAGTTATGTCCTTGGGTCGTATATGGTTCTTATGAAAGGGATGCTCGTATAGACTTCAGAGAGGGCTCATTTGATGGGAAATTGAAAGTTCTAGTTCACTTTCTCAGAGTCATAAGAGATCGGAAGTAGTATCGTAGTAATAGATATCAAACTTACATGAAAACTTACACCTGCGGCATGAATATACAGTGTAGTTTGACAAGCACATTTTAAAAAGTGACCAATCCTTTACCTATAAAGTGGTTAAACATGTTTTGAGAGTAAAGTCGAGATTGTATAAGACAACCAGACTCAAGAGCGGTTTCTGATTTTTTTTTTTACAATTGCCTTTAGCCAAGAATAGTTTGATATGAATGTGTCGGTAGATAGCATTTGCGAATTGGATCCTAATTTTAATAACGGATAGCTTTACTTCTTCGATATGTACTGTATAACACACAAGTGGTGTTTGAACAGTCTTGTCGATTTAAAATAGAGTTTAACGTTATACTATACTAAAAAGTTGATACTAAGAGAGATGTAGATGGCAAGAAGAGAATTTTAATAACAAATAGCTTTACTTCTTCGATGTGTTCTGTATAATACACAAGTGGTGGGGTGATGGGAGCAGGGTGTCTTAGAGTACTTATAGTGCTGTACTGTGGGCCGAGTTGCTAGCGAAAAACCCGTGTGGATGACTTGAAATAAAAAAAATTAACAAGAAATCTCTGAAAAAATATTTTGGGGGGATGGTTTGATGGCAGAAGGAGCTCTTAGATTAGTTATAGAGTGATGGGGGGGGATGGATTGCTAGCAAAAAACCCGTGTGGCTGACATGAAATAAAAATTTTAACAATAAATCTCTGAAAAAATACTTTGTGTGGAATAGGTTGATGGCAGAAGGATCTCGTAGAGTAGTTATAATGTGATAGGGGAGGGGTGAGTTGCTAGCGAAAAACCCGTGTCGATGACGTGAAATAAAATTTTTTAACAAGAAATCTCTGAAAAAATATTTTTGGGGGGATGGGTTGTTGGCAGAAGGATCTCTTAGAGTAGTTATAGTGTGATAGTGGGTGGGGTTGAGTTGCTAGCGAAAAACCCGTGTGAATGACTTGAAATAAAAAAATTTAACAAGAAATCTCTGAAAAATATTTTGGAGGGGAAGGGTTGATTGCAGAAGGTTATCTTAGATTAGTTATAGTGGTATAGGGGACAGAGAGTTGCTTGTCAATAAACCTTGTGGCTGACTTAAAATTAACATATTAAAAAACGTAATATCTGAAAAAAAATTTTGTGGGGGGATGGGTTGATGGCAGAAGGATCTCTTAGAGCAGTTATAGTGTGATAGGGGAGGGGTGAGTTGCTAGCGAAAAACCCGTGTGGATGACTTGAAATAAAAAATTTTAACACGAAATCTCTGAAAAAATATTTTTGGGGGGAAGGGTTGATTGCAGAATGATCTCTTAGAGTAGTTAGAGTGTGATAGGGGGGGGCGAATTGCTAGCGAAAAACCCGTGTGTATGACTTAAAATTACCAATTTTTAACAAGAAATCTCTGAAAAAATATTTTTAGAGGGGATTGGTGGATGGCAAAAGGATCTCTGAGAGTAGTTATACTGTGATAGTGGGGGGTGAGTTGCTAGCGAAAAACCCGTGTGGATGACTTGAAATAAAAAATTTTAACAAGAAACCTATGAAGAAATATTTTTGGGGGGATGGGTTGATGGCAGAATGATCTCTTAGAGTAGTTATAGTGTCATAGTGGAGGGCGAGTTGCTAGCGAAAAACCCGTTTGGATGACTTGAAATAAAAAATTTTAACAAGAAATCTCTGAAAAAATATTTTTGGGGGGATGGTTTGTGGCAGAAGGATCTCTTAGAGTAGTTATAGTGTAATAGTGGATGGCGAGTTGCTAGCAAAAAACCTTTCTGGATGACTTAAAATAAAAAATTTTAACAAGAAATCTCTGAAAAAATATTTTTGGGGGGATTGGTTGATGGCAGAAGGATCTCTTAGAGTAGTTATAGTGTAATAGTGGGGGGGGGGGGTGATTTGCTAGCGAAAAAACCGTGTGGATGACTTGAAATAAAAAAATTTAACAAGAAATTACTGAAAAAATATTTTTGGGGGGATGGGTTGATGTCAAAATGATCTCTTAGAGTAGTATAGTGTGATAGTGGAGGGCGAGTTGTAGCGAAAAACCCGTGTGGATGACTTGAAATAAAAAATTTTACAAGAAATCTCTGAAAAAATATTTTTGGGGGGATGGGTTGATGGCAGAAGGATCTCTTAGAGTAGTTATAATTTGATAGTGGGGGTGAGTTGCTAGCGAAAAACCCGTGTGGATGACTTGAAATACAATTTTTTAACAACAAATCTCAGAAAAAATATTTTTTGGGGGATTGGTTGATGGCAGAAGGATCTCTTAGAGTAGTTATAGTGTGACAGTGGGGGTGAGTTGCTAGTGAAAAACCCGTGTGGATGACTTTAAATACAATTTTTTAACAAGAAATCTCTCAAAAAATAATTTTGGGGGGGGTGGGTTGATGGCAGAAGGATCTCTTAGAGTAGTTATAGTGTGATAGTGGAGGGGGAGTTGCTAGCGAAAAACCCGTGTGGATGACTTGAAATAAAAATTTTTAACAAGAAATCTCTGATAAAATATTTTTGGGGGGATAGGTTGATGGCAGAAGGATCTCTTAGAGTAGTTATAGTGTGATAGGGGGGGGGGGGGCGAGTTGCTAGCGAAAAACCCGTCTGGATGACTTTAAATAAAAAATTTTAACAAGAAATCTCTGAAAAAATATTTTTGGGGGGATGGGTTGATGGCAGAAGGATCTCTTAGAGTAGTTATAGTGTGATAGTGGGGGGGTTGAGTTGCTAGCGAAAAACCCATGAGGATGACTTGAAATAAAAAATTTTAACAAGAAATCTCTGAAAAAATATTTTTGGGGGGGATGGGTTGTTGGCAGAAGGATCTCTTAGAGTAGTTATAGTGTGATAGGGGAGGGGCGAGTTGCTAGCGAAAAACCCGTGTGGATGACTTGAAATAAAAATTTTTAACAAGAAATCTCTGAAAAAATATTTTTTGGGGGAGGGGTTGATGGCAGAAGGATCTCTTAGAGTAGTATAGTGTGATAGTGGAGGGCGAGTTGTAGGGAAAAACCCGTGTGGATGACTTGAAATAAAAAATTTTATTAAGAAATCTCTGAAAAAATATTTTTGGGGGGATGGGTTGATGGCAGAAGGATCTCTTAGAATAGTTATAGTGTGATAGTGGGTGGCGAGTTGCTAGCGAAAAAAAGTGTGGGCAGAGGGAGGGTGTAAAAATGGATTTGACTACTGCAAGCTGTATTTTTCGAGTGATGTGTTAACTTTGTTAGACATTATGTGTAACAATACGGACAAAATCCTTGGGGAATTTAATCTTGATTTAGGGTTTTATTTTTCATCTCCTCATCTGGCGACGGACATGATCCTAAAAATTGGCAGTGAAAAAATCGGGCTGATCACCAAAATCGATCACCACCTGTTCCTCGAAAGGTCGATTAGAAGTGGATACGTTTTTCACGGGGATTGTATTTTAGAAACTGATACACCTGGAGAGAAGACGGAGACAAAATCGGATGCGGTTTTCCTTCATATGAATTTCCCCTACCCCTTGGCCTTATCCCATTATGAGCTACCCTGCGATGGATTTAAATGGCTAAATGACCCTCAAGCTCCCAATTTTCACAACATTGAAAGTGTTTAGGAGAATGGACTGGTTGGATGGTTTTTTTGAAATTGATGGGGAGATACCAGTTGTATTTGACTATTCGGCAAAGGATTTTGTTTTTCCGTGCATCCATAAACCTGTGAAGAGCGACTCTTCGAACCCTTGCATTAAGCGTTTGGTCAAAGAGAGCGAGGCGCATTTGTTCACTTAGAAGCAAAAACTTACTACTGAACTTCTGTCGAAAAAAAATATTGTCGCACACCTCGCGGCTACAAAATGGAAGCGCAAAATCAGTTTACACGTCGCTAAGGCTCACAAAGCCCTCGGGTTTAGCTAAAAACAATATATGAAAACGTTTGTTGAAACTTTTGTCAAGAAACGTTCTGAAGTGCAGACAAAAGCCGAAAAAGAAATTTATAAGCTCATTTTAAATTCGGCTTTTGGTAAAATGTGCGAGATTGTTCGCAATAGGAATCTTTGTGACGTCGTGACTGATCCCGAACAATGTGCTCGAATTATTGCCGATCCAAATTACACTTCCTTTACAATCATTGGCCCGGACATGGTACTATTGAATAGAAAAAAAAGAAACATTGTCCTGAATAAAAATATTGCTGCAGGCAGTGCGATCTTGAAGATCTCGAAAAATCTCATGTTGGAATTCTACTACAATATGGCTAGGGTAAAGTGGCCGGAGAAGGGTCAAGTAGAGGTCTGATACGGGGACACAGACTCTTTACTGCTAAAAGTAAAAACTCCACACCTACTTGATGATTTGGCGAACGGCGATAGCATCAGCTCGCGGATGGACTACACCAATTGGAGTAGGCTTTACCCAGAGCTAGTGAAACGTTGGGCGCCAAATCAGCTTTTATTTTTAAAATCAGAAACAGGAAGCGACATGATTTCCCGTGGTATGTTTTTAAGTCCGAAGGCGTACTTTATACAGACGCACGACAAATAAATCAAAAAACGTTGCAAAGGAGTACCCAGGCGCTATGTGGATAAAAATTTTGACATGGACGTCCATAGGAATTGTATTGTTGAAAATACAATTCCACGAGCAAAATTGTTTGCAATTTGTTCGCTGAACTACAGGAACTTCACTGTAGATATAGAAAAAATTGCCATAAGTACCATTTCCGACAAGGTCTATGTTTGTCAAGACGGTGTGACTACCCTCCCCCTAGGGCACTATTTAACTTTTGACCGAGCCGAATGTGTTAACCATAGGGAAAGTCTCAGTTTGAGTAAAGTCCAATAAATTTCCCAAAACCTTGGGGGGCCTCACGGCCCGGGGGGGGCACCCGGCCGGCCGCCAGTGGGGGGCGCTCCGCCAATACCAAATTTTTCTTTTTTTTTTACTTAGAGCAGATTTTTTTTGTAAATATACATGTTGCATTGAAAAAAAAGTGATATTATTTTAAGTGTATTTTTCATTAAATGTTGTATTTTTTATAAATAAAGTATATTTATTAAAGTGATTTTTCTAGTGCATTTTTTTTTTAATAAATGTTTTTTTTTATTATAAATAAATTAAAAAAAAGTGTATTTTTCTTTGTTTTCTGTAAAGTAGTGTTTATAATACAAGAAATATGATTCTTTATTGATTTTGTTCCCATTATTATTTTTGAACGGACTAGTAGTAATAGGGAAATTATTTAGTCATTAGACAACTAAAGTCTAAAGTTAGTTGTCTAGGTGAAGTGTTGAAGGGAACATGTATCAATTTAAAACACCATGCAGATCGTTTCTGTGTGGCCCGTCAATGTCAGGCAAAACAACGCTCTTAACTAAAATAATTAAAAATTGCAATAAAATGCTTGCGGAAAAGCCGAAAAAATCTACTATTGTAACTGTATTTTGCAGGAGTCTTACGAAAAAATAAAAGTAATTGCCACGACGGCATTCGTGCATCAATAATTTATACAGGGATTGGACATTTTAAGCATTATTGAATCAAACTCTGGGTTGATCATCGACAATCTGGTTGAATCTATTGAACAATGGTCCCAGGAAATGCTGCAATTGTTCACCGTTCGCTCTCATCATGAACAGTTTTCCATTATTCTGGTTCTACACAACCTCTGTCATCAGAGCAAATGTATGCGAACACTTGCATTGAACTTAACCTACTTTATCATCTAAAGAGTTGTTCGTGATTCTAGCTCGCTAATAACTCTCAATAGACAAATATATCCAGGCACCCCTAAATTTCTGCTCTCAGCGTACGATCAAGCAACTAATAAACCCTACGGCTATATGCTATTGGATCTTAATCAAAATACACCCGAGGATTTGCGTGTAGTCACAGATATTTTTGACATTTATAGACATTTATTTTCAGTTCTAAGCACTTCAAAACCCCCACTCAGGAAAGCCATGCTCAAACATGGTATTGACAATAATTTCATTAATCTAATATCTGAACTTTGTTTAAATTTGACCGAGGGCAATGTTTAACTGCCAGAAGTAGTTAAAAAACAGGCAAAGCAACATCGTTCCATTGTACGTACATTGGCCTCTGATAACAAAGGAAAGAATTTTAAAATGAAACGTCTTCTTCAGGTGGGTAGTAGCTTTTTCAAAATTTTACTGCCGATAATTGCAGGACTTGTAAACAGTTTTCTCTAGAGACTTCAAAAACCCTACAAATTGACTCTAATAGAACTCGCTCTCTCACCCGTGGAACACTTTAAGGACAATCTGAGTAAATTCATTAACAACGAGAATATTGAGGATGATAAAAAACTGCTTTTACTTCATGATGCACTTCGCCGAGTGCACAAACATAAGCCCAATCGAGCGAAGGCCTGTGCAAATGATCACAAAAAAGAATCATCTCCTCAGGATTCTGCTGCTACTGCTGCTGGAACACAATTAAAGAAAGAAGAACTCGATTCAATTGTATCGAAAATTGGAAATATAATGCCCCACTCATATCGTGAAAAAAGTAAACGACTCATAACTTATCTCATGGAAAGTGGTCAAGATCATATTCAAGTTGACAGCAATGGGAAAGAGATTATAATTCAAGCCAAGAGCTATGATCTACTTGATTTAATCTATGATATGGTTACAAATCGTCAAGAACTATTATCATTTGACGCTCATCTATACAGCTTTTTAATTACATTAAACTTCCTCAAAAGCCTTATTCGCAATAGGCAAATTCTAAAAAAAAAAAATGAACATGCATCCTCGTCAAAACCATGAAAATAATAAAATGAATAAGAAGAAGAAGATTTTATATTGATTTTGGAAAATACTAGCACACCTAGTGGAAACTTGACAATAAGGAGGAGCAGTACACCACTGATATCTCGAAAAAAGCGAAGACGTATCAAGTCAACGTCACCACCACCAACCACCAGTATACAAAAGGATAGCGGACGTTACACTACACGTTTACATTCAAAATGGTTGAAGTTCTGAAACCTGTTTAAGAAAATATTGATGAAGTGGGAAGTTGAAGTTCCCCCACCACTCTTTCCAAAGTCAATGTTGTTCAAGCTAAAAGTGTACAAGACTATCTACAAAATGAATCAAGTTACACTCTGCATAGAAATCATAGGCTTCGTGCTAATCATTATCGAAAAACTAAAGCCTTTTTCCCATTGCATATAATGCAAGCAGATCTCCTAACTCTAGATGAGATTCAAAGACGTTACAATACACCGTACAACTACATTCTACTTGCAATCAGTGTTTTTAGTCGCTATGCATATGCCATTCCATTGCGCTCGAAGAGAAGTGTTGAAGTCGCTCAGGCCATTGAAAGTATTCTTGAATAGGGTTTGTATAAAAAAATTCAAAGGGATCGCGGTAGTGAATTTGTTAATCCCCATGTTGCAAAAGTACTAGCGAAATATAATACACTGCTCTATCATGGTCGTAGTCCTATAAAGGCTGCATTGGCCGAACAATTGATAAGAACTATTCGACTTTTAATTTCAAGATATTGTACATTGAAAAATACATCTGCTTTTGTTCAGCATTTAGATACAATCATGCTGATTTATAATCTACAAACTCATCGATCATTGTCCAACTAGTCCCCAACGTAAGTTCCTCATTCTGATCATGATAAAATTGACACCTTTCTTATACAATAATCCAATGAAACCATTGTCAATAAAACAAAATTCAACGGTGGTGATACTGTTCGAATTAATAGAAGAACAAATGTTGTTGAAAAGGGTAATTACTTGTGGTCCACAGAAATTTTTAAAGTGGCAAAAATCCTAGACACTAAACCCACAACTTATCGTTTGCGCGATACCAAAGATGAAGAAATTCTCGGCGGCTTTTATGACTATGAACTACAAAAAGTTAACAATAACAGAGAAATCTATCAAATTGAAAATATATTAAAGACTCGTACTCAAAGTGATAAGAAACAGTTACTCGTTTGGTGGCTAGGATAAAACTCTGATTTCGATTCCTGGATCAGTGTTGAAGATATTCACAATGCCCAATCATTTCGATGTAACATTTATGTACAACGTTTCCGATCCTCTCTACAACGACTTGAATAAGACAAGTGATTTTTGGACGAAACTCTCCCCTGTCATCAAATTTGACGGCGCGTATGAAGTGGCTCTTGTCGATTGTATTCTAAAAAATACCTATGACATCCTGAGAAAGGATCGTGTGTATGATATAAAAGTTATACCATTCGATTGGTCACTCTTTGTCGACTATGAATGGGTTGAAGCACTTAAATCTAGCGAATATCCACATGTTAAATTAAATATATTGAATATGATGGTATGACAGATTTGTGTCGTACAATCAATAGAAAAATCTCATATCGCAGGAATGGTATATTCCATTTTAATTATTCAATGGAACACGATAGGATTTACATTACCTCGCCTGTTGACAGTGAAATGATTATCCTAAATCATCGTATGAGAGACGATCATGCCTTTAAACAGAAGGCGATCATTGGGAAATTTATTGGCTATATGTGCGAGATTAATCAGGCTATTGTGAACAACCACCCAATTGGCTGTATCAAGGACTCAGGTGTATTGTTTTATCCGTCTTTTTTGTAAACGTAAAAAGTTATCAATTAGATTGTACCCTTCAAACGTGTTCTTGAACGAAAAACTACGCATGAACTTGTTCATCACTATAATATAAAGCATCTTCAGTATGTTCCTGAAAACACTTCGTATTTGGAACTCTGTCAGTTAACACTAAGAAGTGAATTGGGTGATCCTCTAGCAATAAAAAAAGATTTAGCAGTGATTACATGTCATTTTCGACCTATTGTCGGCAACACCACCTACTAAAATGAACAATAAAAGAATTCCATTTGTCTGTCCCGATATCGATTGCTATGTTGGTGCTCTGAGTCCATTGTCAAATAGGCAATGGATTGGACTACTACAAGGGGCGTACTACAATTTCTGGCTATGGTCTTGGTAGCTGTTTTACTAGGCTATTTCGTTCTGCACTACCCCTTGCCAGAAAATATCTTGTACCTGCTGCATCAAATTTTGCTGCCTCCACACTACAGGACTGGGGGTCAGGTAAGAATTTCAAGGAGAGTGTTAAGGAAAATATTAGATCTTCAGCAAGAGCCGTTGGTGAGGAATTAAAGTCTCAGCAAAATGAGGAGGGATTGAAAAGGATGCGTGCGCCTCATTCACTCATCAGTCTCTACCCAGGCGGGAAGCGAAGGACATCAACAAGGACTTTGAGAAATAAAACAAGGAAGACCAATAAGAAGAAGAAAAAGATTGTTAGATCAAAGAAGGATTTCTTCTCTTAAGATGACTTATCTCCCCCACAAGGAATCGCATCCATCAATCAGCTCCTCGTTGAATCTATTCAATACTGAAAATGTTGATGTCAGTGTCAAGTATGGCTACTAAGAACAATTTAACTCCCAGCAACCCCTGTCAGAAAAGATACACTATCAAGTATTTTCCAATAAAGATTATTGCATTGATTTTTCGTCAACATTTATTGATTTAAATGTTGTGGTGAAGAAAAAGTCAGATAATGCAACTCCAACTGCTGCCGATGGTCTCTCCTATAAAAACTGTATTCTACACAATCTGTTCAAACAAATTAATGTATTTATTAATGGAACATTGGTGAGCACTAGCAATAACTTATCCAACTATGCAAGCTACATAACATTTATAATGATGACACCAAAGGCTTATAAGGAGTTGAGAGGACAATCATTGGGCTATTAATATCGATCAGATGTGGATACTGACGGTGATTTGACTACTGCAGTAACCCAGGAGTATCATTTAGTTGGAAAATTAAATCATGAGATATTCAATGTATCCCAATGGCTACCCCCTAATGTCAAGATTGACATAAAGTTGCAACTGGCCCCGTCGAATTTCATTTTGAGAAAAACACTTCCTGCAGCACCCGATGCAAATGTCATTATCAAATCGGCAATTCTCCACGTCCAAAAACAACAGGTTATGAGCTCTGTTGCATTGGCAGTGGAAAAGCTAAGAGCCAATGGCAACAACATTAAACTTCTTGTCCCCCATACGATCACCAATCAACGTCAGATTGCCACTGGCTCTCGTAGCTATAGCGATTCATCATTTATCAATGGAGAAATACCATCAAAATTGGGTTTTGCCTTTGTAAAGAGTGGAAGTACCGTTGGATCCTGGACTGAATCCCCCCATGATTTTAATTTTTTCGGTCTATCTAGCCTTGTGCGCAAAGTAAACGGTATTCCACTGTACACTCTATCATTTGACAAGAAATCCTATAGAACTCTGTACGAGTTGACCATGCAATCCCTATATCATGACTCCCAACTATTTGAAAATGGAATAACCGATTCAATGTTTTCAAAAAATCATGGTGTAGTTGTTTTGGACTTGTCGGGGACCCAGGATATGAGCCTAGTACGAACAGGGAATGTACGTTTAGAGTGCACATTTGCCGTTGCTTTGACTGAGAGTATCACGCTAATATCACCAAGTCAATTTGAAGCCTATTGGGAGATCACACCCAACGGAAGTGTTCTACTAGACCTAGCATCATGAACACAAACCAAATAATCAGTGTATCTAATATGGATCCATACATGTCCCAGTACAAGTCATAATGCATACCATCGGACTTCATTGAAATAATTCCAAGTGTTAACAATACCTTAATCATTGTTAATAGCAGTCCATCGACTTTGAAGACCGGCCATTCGCTATGCATCTTTCAAACAGTGAAGAATATTGAATTTTTGGATCCTCCTGGTCTATCGTATAAATCGTACGCTTCATAGATCAATAACTTTATTGGGAACAGTGGGAAAAGCATCATTCAAAATCAACAACGAGTACCGGATTTAACGACTAAGACACGTGGCTATCATGTACTATTCCTTTTCATATTCAGAGGTCTTGGCTATACTTACAAACAGCTTCTCAACATTTACATTGACTTACCTCGATTGAACGACTTTCTAGTGGAAAATATACTTACAAGCGTGTTTAATATTGATTTTAGTGCCCTACGAATAAAATGTTCTAAAAATGTATGTGAAATTGTTTATTAATAAATTAAAAAATGTATATACATGATAAAAACGAATTTTCTACTCTTTAGATTTCATCTTCTACTAGGTATAGGTATTTGTCAACAACAACTAATGCAGGTAGATTATCTGAATTCACAGTATACTGATCCTGATGTACGGCAATGTCAGGGGCGCATTTTCTACAATAGAGTGTAACTTCACTCTTGTAATATCTCTTTGTATAGTCAATGATACTATTCTCATTCATTTTATAGAATTCACATTTTTCAATTTGCTTATTTAATAAAATGTCACACACAGTGTCCTAAAGTGGCAAATCACATTCCATCACAGTCAAAAAAAATCAGTAGGCTTCTAATCTTAGGAGTCATTGTCTTCCCAACGATGGCGTAGAAACAAAATTCTTTTGTTGTTCCAACAGTTGAATCGCTGACCCGGCTCCTCCTCCCAGAACAATCTAAAACCACGAAGATACCAATCTCGTAACAATTAACTAAAATCACGCTTAGGGTTCTCTCCAATCATACCAGGATATGTATTCTCCCATTGATTGCATTTATCATAGTGGAAATTGGAGCATAGATGCCCTCTGGGATGAGAGTCACCCGCCCCTTCAAGACAGGAATTACAACCTTTAATTTGTACAGCATATCCTCTATGCAACTTACACGGGTTGCATAATCTGCACTTTTCATCATACTCATCAATCATTATACAATTCTCACATGATGACCAGCTGCCCAGTGTTTACATGCGTAGCGGACATGTATGGAACATTTTTTTCATATGTTGACACTCTCACTGCCATAATGAAACTGAGCTACCAACAACAACAAATTGAGTGGGATAGAGAGAGAGGAGTAAATCATCCTTGAACACCATCTTTCTCATGAGAAAAAAGTCCTAAATTTCTAAACTAGTGTTTAAAAGCATATCCACAATATCATTTTGCCGTGTTGTGATTAATATATCAATAAATTGTGTAAATGCATTTGAACCACGACGTCAAAGCTTCATGCAATAGTCTAATGACGGAGAATCAGTTTTCATTATATCGACAAGCATTCCCAGAGAAAGTATTTTTCTTTTAATAGACAATGCTTGAAAATCATCATCTAGAGTCAAACGTTTTTCTATAAACATAAGCTTCTTCACGATTTGTTCTTTGTCAAATTTGTCCATTTCCCAGATTGATAAGACTCTTACAACCATCTTCAGACTGACCAGAATTTTTTTTTCTATGAAAATCACTCTTTTTATTTGAATCCAATTACCAATCAAGCTATTGTATATGGAGTAACCTCCACTCTCTCTCTCTGATTGGTCCTAAAAAATGGGTGTTGTCTCAAAAACCAGTCTGGTTGAAAACGTGCAGTTGAAGCAAACTTGTTTAACAAGCTAGACTTCAGGAACCAATGGGGAATCCCCGCTTGTACTGTGCACTTTATGGGTGTTGTCTCAAAAAACAGTCTGGTTGTAAACGTGGAGTTGAAGCGAACTTGTGTAAATAGCTAGACTTAAGGAACCAGTGGGGAACCCCCGCTCACACTGCTAGGTTTTTGCAATGTGCACGTCAAACTGTAATGCATATTCATGTGTAACTGATATCAATAGCAAAAAACCAGTCTGATTGTCTTATACAATCCTCACAATAGTTTCAAAACGTGTTTGGCCACTTTATAGGTTTGCATACTTTT
The DNA here is from genome assembly GCF_049724085.1 of Artemia sp. Qi Xiang Cuo. Lineage (NCBI taxonomy): Eukaryota > Metazoa > Arthropoda > Branchiopoda > Anostraca > Artemiidae > Artemia > Artemia sp. Qi Xiang Cuo. The sequence continues at coordinate 31,395,257 of NC_142796.1, forward strand.
TGCAATGTGCACGTGAAACTGTAGTGTATACCATGTGAGGGAGTACTGACTCTCTTTAAAAAGGTGTAGAGCTTCTATAGAATAACATGGTAATTCCTAGGGGCTCGATAGAAGTATAACATAGCAATCTACTTACATTATATATATATATATATATATATATATATATATATATATATATATATATATATATATATATATATATATATATATATATATATAAATATATATATATATATATATATATATATATATATATATATATATATATATATATATATATATATATATATATATATATATTTCCTCTTGATTTTTGGGAAGATTTCTGGTCTGCGCTGTTATTACGAAAGTAAAGAGTAAAATTAAACCCTGAATATATATATATATATATATATATATATATATATATATATATATATATATATATATATATATATATATATATATATATATATATATATATATATATATATATATATATATATATATATATATATATATATATATATATATATATATATATATATATATATATATATAATATATATATATATATATATATATATATATATATATATATATATATATATATATATATATATATATATATATATATATATATATATATATATATATATATATATATATATATATATATATATATATATATATATATATATATATATATATATATATATATATATATATATATATATATATATATATATATATATATATATATATATATATATATATATTCAGCTCAAATTAAGGATTGTTTTCAGTAGTGCAAAATATGTCCTGGTCTTTCGAATATTAAACAGCAAAATATATTAGCGCTATCATCCTAGTTTCAGCTCGTTTTGAGTTTGACTTGGTTATTTATTTTAATTTCTGTTCGTCGTGGGTTTCATTTATTAATTGGTGGGGATTTCATTTATTAATGTGGTAGTGTCATGTCTGAAAATTATTTGATTTTATTTTTGCTCATTTTTGATTTAATGTAGCTCTTTACTTTTCTTTGCAAAACTTCTTTTGCGGGAAAATATTTTTCAAACTATTAAAAGAAATGCAGAACTATCGCACAGTTGCACAGTTTCGTCAGTAGTTGTTTGATTTTAGAGAAAGCAATATAAGATTGTTTCATCTCATTCATAAGTCCCAAAAGTCATTTTTCAAAATTTCATTAACTGAATCTTGTTTAAATTATTGTCCCGTAATTTGTTTGAATACTTTTGGTAATAAACTCTGTGTATGAATTGCTTATAATAAGTTACCTATATATGTACCTGTTTATAAGTAGACTATATAATCATCTAGACGCTTCAGAAACTGAATCATCATCAAACTGTTTGAGCAAATTGAAGTGACGTAAAGAGCAAGCCCTTTACTTGATTTGTAGTCATTCTATATTCTTTTATGCGTGTCTTTCACTTTTCACCAACTGTATGGGGACGCTCCCGCAACCCTACAATCTACTCCTTCTTTCGTCAGCGATAAGCTTACGCATCATCTTCGCAATTCAAGGAATATTAATATTTAATTTACTCCATTACATCGGTAAGAGGGACTCAGCTCCACAATGTCGCTCGTTTGGTACTTTCAAAATAATTTTAAGGATTTTGTTATGTCTTGATGACTTATGTTTATTAAGTTTTTTCTTTTCTTTTTTCCCATGACGGTTAACTCATACCTGGGTAAGGAATTTTTGTTGTGAGGGGTGATCGACTTATGCTCGGCATTTCTGGTGGCTTGGTTTCGATTATGTAATTGGAATTTTCTTTAATTCGTAAAATAGTCCTCTGTCCTTTTTTTGGTCTTGAATTTTTAAGTTTTTCTTTTGGAGGGGGATCTCTTATGTCTCTTAAAAATGTAGCCTTTTAAAAATTGTATTTGCATTCTTTTTTCTTCTTTTTTTTTCTCTTGTGTTGAGCCTCTGAAAGGTATAGCCTAAATCCAAAAGTTTAAAAATGAGTTTTTGGGAAAACTTTCTAATGAGACAATTGTCATTTGTAGTTGATTCAGGAATGGTAACTATTATTTCCATTGATCTTAATAGTAGAATATTATTTTGAAAAAAAAAATTGCAGGAATTTTCAAAAAGAGCCTGAAACCCCTCGAGAATTCCGTCGGATATAAACGACAAGTAGACAATTGAAATTGCTATTGCTAAATACCCCATCAGTGGCATTATTCAGGGAGGATGGCTGGCTGGGGCTATAGACCCACCCTGATTTTAGGAAGGGCCCCAATTCAGCTGTCACATTTTCTCTCAATTTGATTTGAACTGTGGAAAAAACAAATTGTGTAAAAAAGTGTTCTAAATTAGAACAAATCCGTTTCTAATATAGCTCTACTTCACAACAATATATTGTGGGCTTCATTCCCAAACATGTTTATTTATTATTCCTATTTCATATATCGTGATACCACTTCCTTGTTGTTACAGCGACGGTGACCAACTTTCATTTCATTCCATAATAAAATAATACATGTCGGTTACGTGATTCTGAAGAATTGGTCCCCTTTACAAAGCCATATCCAGGGGGTTAGGGGGTTTGAACTCATCCCCCCCCCCCCCGAAAAACGTAACAAAAATGAATAAAAAAATTTTTTTACTCGTTTTATAAAAAATTTTTACGTGCCCCCCCCCTCCAAAAATAAATCTTTATTTAAAACATCCCCTGAGAAAAAGTCCTGGATATGACCTTGCCCCTCTGTATAAGATAAGATAAGATTTATTCTTCATTAAATACACATACAATGATGCATGCTATTATTCCCCCAAAGGCTCATTGGCCTGTAAAGAAGGGGGAAGACAAATGAGTTACTTACTCAGAGATGAAAAACAAAACCAAATTTACAAAAATCACTTACTCACAGACATAAGAGCAAAAGGAGAAGAAAAGAAAATATAGATAAAATAAAACTATAGGAAAAAATAGAATAAATAAACTAAATTAATTAAGTAGATTGAATAGACTAAAAAAAAAAATAATAATAAAATTATAATAATAAAAAAAAAACAGATAAAAATAAGTTCTACGAAGCCAAAGAATTTTTAACAGTTTTTTTAAACGAGCCAAACGAGTGGCACCTTCGAGCCGATTCAGGCAACTTATTCCAAACAATATGACACGCCATTAAGGATTAAAATCTGACCTTATGCAAGGAGTAAATGGAACTTGAACATGTTTTGTCATATTGCGAAGATTATGATTATTATGATCAGAGGTAAAAGATAGCACAACACTTAGGGGCCGGGGGAGGTCACCATGAAGCTGAAAGAATGTATAGTGACTCAAGATCATGCAATGAGATGTAAGCTTTACTTTCATTGTCTAATAGTTGGGCGAGTCCATCCAATGGTGCTTACAAACTATTATACCATTCTGCAGAGCAATACATTCAAGTCCAATAGAGATTTCATATAAACAGTCTTTATTTATCTCAAAGTCATAGCTTCAGCTACATACTTATAACGTGCAATGCATAAGTTCGACTCCCCCCACTAAGGCCTAAACACACAAATATATCTGGTTCTATTCCGCTTGTTTTAATATATTATCGATAACACTTTAAGGAAATGTTAGCGGATGTAATAGCTACTACCTGTTATAAATAAGTTCCTGGAAATTACCTTAATTTTCGGATAAGATACATTGAATTTATGTGTCAACACATGTTGACAGCTAGGTTAATCTGTTAACACAATTTAAATACGGAAGCCTTTACACAGATAACTAATGAATGATTAGTTTCCTGAATGAGGTGTCTAGCTTTATTGTAAACCTTAGAAAGTGGTTTTAACAGTGAAGGAAAGGTGGACATCCACACTATTGAACAGTAAGAAACGTAAGATTGGACCAAGCAGTGAAAAGGGATTTTCAAAATTGATCCAGGAAAAGTATGTCTAAGTTTCCTTAAAATACCGAGACTCCTACATATCTTTATTTTAATAAAATCAATGTGACGTATATACGTATTATGTACTCTATATTTCATTGAATCTGTTTGTGAATCTGTTCTGACTCATTTCTGAGTTGTGTGTGACTCAGGTCTTCTCTGTTCCTGGACTTCGTAAATAAACACCTTTTTTAACAACGGCGAACTTTTTGCGCTCCTAGCAGCCATAAACGTATTATTGTAAATAAACGCCACACCGTGTGGGATTTAGCAAGTTCCTTGTGCTTTTTCTTCTTTCCTCCAGTCAACACGTTAAATTTGAAATTTTGTTCATTCAAAATGGTTATTTCATGAATTTTGTTTCTGGAATTGCCTTGAAATTTAGCTTCTTGAATTTGGAAAAAAAAAATCAAAGTGATTTCCGACCATAATTATTTTTTATATTTCAGGAAAGATAACAAAGACAGGAAAAATATATTATATAAAAGGGCAATTTAAAAAATCAATACAAATCTTTAAGGACGGTACTTAATCTCACACACCAAAGATCATAACAAAACGAGAATATGAAAAAGGACAGGAATTTTTAAGGAGAGAGTTAAAAAGAAAGTATACCAACAATCAAAGACCATATACTTCCACTTCACAAACGAAAGGCTTTATAAACGGGAGGGAGGCTTAGCTTGAACCAACTTATAAAAAAAGTGAGAAAAACATAACAAATAAGAGCTATACAAGAACAACCTGAGCAATGAAAAAAACTCAGACCTATCAATTGATGTAAATTCAAGAAAATCTACGACGGACGGATGGAAATTTACTGTTCAACATCTAGAAGGAGATGAAAATTTGTTTGTTTTTTTCAGCCTGTATTATAGAAATTGTACCGCATGCAATTTACATTAACTGCCATGCTCATAGACTCAACCTTGTGTTGGGGGCTTCCATTCAGAACCTGAGTTGAAAGTAGTATGCGTCGTCTGGATTCTATGGGACGTATAGCAAATACTTCTATGGGACGTATACACCTTTTCAAAGAGAGTGAGAATCCCCTCGCAATGTCGTCTGGATTCTATGGAAGCTATACGAATTTCTATGTTATTCTATAGAAGCTCTTAACCTTTTCAAAGAGATTCAGAGCTCCCTCACATGGCATATGGAATTCTATGGAAGCTATAGCAAGGACTGGTTTGGTGGGTATAGTCTGGTTTGGTGGATATAGTCTGGTTTAGTTTTTCAAAGAGAGTGAGTATTTGACATTTTTCCAAAAAGGAATTCGCAAATTGAACACTATGAACGATATTAATTAATGTTTTGAATAATAGGAGTGTGAATGATTCTAATTAGTGATTGGATTGTATGAAGGGGAAGAAAAAAAAGGATTAAACTGATTAGCAGTTAAGGTAACCCCGAAGGAGTTGTTAACTCAGGTAATTTGTTATAAATTTGAAACATCATCAGTCTATGAAAACGGCTAACGACGATAGAATGACATTGTGACTTGACCTAGCTTTACCTTTCCGATGTGGTCTGTATAATACACAAGTGATGTTTGATAAGTATTGTCAATTTAAAATAGGATCTAACGTTCCCTTCGTTCCCCCTTTTATGAGGGCAGGGGAGGGGTGGGGTCAATTTTGCAGGGAAAACCAAAATTACTCACAATAAAAAATAAATGGGATCGGCATAAAGGGGAAGGTCCACAGTTCCTTCGTTCCCACATTTATGCGGGCCGAGGAGGGCGAGGGGGAGTCAATTTCAGAGGGAAAACCAAAAATACTCCGAATCGAAAATAAACAGGATCTGCCTCAAGGGGAAGACTCAGAGGCCCTTCGTTCCTCCATTTCTGTGGGGCAGGAGAAAGTGAGGGGGAGTCAATTTCAGAGGGAAAACCAAAAATACTCAGAATCGAAAATAAACAGGATCTGTCTCATGGGCAAAGCTCAGAGGTCCTTCGTTCCTCCATTTCTGAGGGGCCGGAGAGGGAGGTGGTCAATTTTGGAGGGAAAACCAAAAATACTCAGAATCGAAAATAAACGGGAATCTGCCTCAGGGGGAAGGCTCAGAGGCCCTTCGTTCCCCCATTTCTGAGAGGCAGGAGAGGTGGGGGGTCAATTTTGGAGGGAAAACCAAAAATACTCAGAATCGAAAATAAATTAGATCTGCCTAAAGGGGGGAAGACTCAGAGGCCCTTCGTTCCCATATTTCTGAGGGCAGGGGAGGGAGAGGGAGAGTCAATTTCAGAGGGAAAACCAAAAATACTCAGAATCGAAAATAAACGGGATTGTATTTTTTTTTGGGGGGGGGGGGGTGGGGGCTATGACAGAGTGGATGTCTCAGACTAGTGATACTGCTGTACTGTGGTACAAATTGCTTGAGAAAAACCCGGATGAATTAGTTGAAAATAAAGTTTTAACAAGGAATGTCTGAAAAGTTTTTTTTTTTTGGGGGTGGGGGTGATGACGGATTGGATGTCTCAGACTAGTGATAGTGCTGTACTGTGGTAAGAATTGCTTGAGAAAAACCCAAATGAATTAGTTGAAAATAAAGTTTTAACAAGAAATGTCTGAAAAATATTTTTTTTTGGGGGATGGAGCGATGACAGATTGTTTTAGTTAAATGGAGTCGAGTTTTTTTTTTGGGGGGGGGGCGATGAAAGAGTGGATGTCTCAGACTAGTGATATTGCTGTAATGTGGTACGAATTGCTTGAGAAAAACCCGGATGAATTATTTGAAAATAAAGTTTTAACAATAAATGTCTGAAAAGTATTTTTTTTTTTGGAGGGTGGGGGCGATAACGGATTGGATGTCTCAGACTAGTGATAGTGCTGTAGTTTGGTACGAATTGCTTGAGAAAAACCCAAATGAATTAGTTGAAAATAAAGTTTTAACAAGAAATGTCTGAAAAGTATTTTTTTGGGGGGGGATGGAGCGATGACAGATTGTTTTAGTTAAATAGAGTTGAGTTGCACGAGGGTTCAGTAGCACGAGGGTTCAGTAGCATGAGGGTTCAGTTGTATGGGGTTTCGGTTATGCAGGGGCTCAGTTACATGGGGGGTTCAGTTGCACGGGGGTTTAGTTAAATGAGGCTGGAGGTGCGTGGAGGTTGAGGTGCACGAGGGTTTAGTTGCATGAGGGTTCAGTTACATGTGGATTCAGTTACATGGGGATTAGTTAAATGCAGTTGAGTTGCATAGTCTCGTTGAAAAAAATTGGAGGTCATACTTAAACAGTTCTATTAAGAGCTATTTTAATGGAAATGACTCATTTTTGAATTGAAACTATGCTTTTCTGACTGAAGATACACATTTGAATCAGAAAATGTGAAAATGTACACAATTGAAACAGAGAAGTATGTTTTGACGATATTTTCTATAATTTTGTCTGAAAAATAGGAGTTCACGCCTAAAAAGTTCTATTAAGAGCTATTTTTATGGAAATGGTTATGTACACAATTGAAACAGAGAAGTGTGTTTTGACTGTATTTTCTATAATTTCGTCTGAAAAATAGGAGTTCACACTTAAAAAGTTCTATTAAGAGCTATTTTTTACGGAAATGGTTCATTTTTGAACAAAAACTAAGCTTTTCTGACTGAAGATATACATTATAATCAGAGAAATGTGTTTTGATAGTATTTTCTATAGTCTCATTGGAAAAAAATTGGAGTTCATACTTAAACAGTTCTATTGAGAGCTATAGCTACGGAAATGATTCATTTTTTGAACTAAAATCACAATTATCTGACTGAAGACGTACATTCTAATCAGAGAAATGTGTGGGAACCATCAAGCACAGTGCTATGAGCTAGACTCCTCTTGCGTATTTTATTTTAAATGTTATTACAGATCCGAGTAAAACCATTATCAGTATACCTCATTCTTTCATTCTAACTTAACTTGTAGGAATAGGACTTCATTCGAACAAGTAAATCATTTTTATTCAATGTATAATAGTGTACAAAAAAGACTATTATTTATCCTCATTTCCCCCCCCCCCATGACCAGGTGCTAATGTCTCCATCTCGCTCGCGCTCAGTTTTCTTCTTAATATACGGTAGAAATTAAGGCTCCGCGATCTCCATATTTCGTAATAACCATCATGTGTAATGTAGTGATAATCGTTCAACCTAGGTTCCCGATCTAAAAAAATGAAAATTAAAAAGCTTAAAATATATAGAATTTGTCAGTTTGTAGTTTACGCACTAATATAAATATTTGAAACGATTCTATTTTAACTTTCTCCAAGTTGATCAAATTGATCTCAAAAGAGTTCATGATAAAAAAAAATGTTTGTAGTTTTCACACTAATATAAATATTTGTAACGATTCTATTTGAAATTTTTCCAAGCTGATCAAATTTATCTCAAAGGGGTCCATGATAAAAAAAAATACTAATCAGCATCTATAAATAAATGAAACCCAAACCGAAAAGAAATTAGAATAAATAATCGAGTCAAACTCAAAACGAGCAGAAATTAACATAAGTTGGGGGCAAAACCCCTATGCCTTCCCAAGACCAGTGTGGGGGGTTGGGGGTTAGGTGGGAGGATCTGTACATGGGGGGGGCTATGGATTTCTCAACATTATTTAATATGCTTCCTATACTAATTAAACAAAAGCTTTGGATATTTTTTTCACATTGTAGTTGGAACACTAATATCAATATTTGTAACGATTCTATTTGAACTTTCTCCAAGTTGATCAAATTGATCTCAAAAGAGTTTATGATATACAAAAATGCTAATTAGCATTATTAAATAAATGAAGCACAAACCTAAAAGAAATTAGAATAAATAATCGATTCAAAATCAAAACGAGCAGAAATTAACCAAAGTTGGGTGCAAAACCCCTATGCCGTTGGGACGTTGGGATTGAATCATAGAGAAACATCGAATTTACTTAAAAAAAAACTACCAGAAATATCATACCACCTAAATTATTTCATTAACTGCGCCACAAATCATAAATGGTCTTTTTAAAACTCTTCTAAAAACATCGATTTTCGGGGTAAAAGTTTGAATCAAACCCTTTTAGGTTATACAATGTCCTTGCTGAAAAACTTATGCATTAAAAAAAAAATTAAATTGATCATACGACCTAAATTATTTCATCAGATACGCCAGCACTCACAAACGATCCTTTTGAAATTCTGCTAACAATATCAATGCTCAAAGTAAAAGTTTTAATCAAATCCTTTTAGGTTATCGAGTGTCCTTATTCAAAAAATACTACAATAAAACAAATTAAATTGATCATATGACCTAAACTATTTCATCAGATACGCCAGCACTCATAAACGATCCTTTTGAAATACTGCTAACAATATCGATGCTCAAGGTAAAAGTTTGAATCAATCGAGTGTCCTTACTGAAAAACTACTGTATTAAAAAAAATAAATTAAATTTATCATACGACCTAAATTATTTCATCAGATATGCTAGCATTTCTTGTTAAAACTTTATTTTCAACTAAATCATCCTGGGTTTTCGAAAGCAATTCATGTCAGAGTACAGCACTATGACTAGTCTAAGACATCCACTCTCTTAGCGCCCCCACCCCCCACCCCAAAAAAAATACCCTGGCTTTGTATACTGATGCCAAATATATGAATTTCATTAGGTTTAATAGTTTGAGTCAGACATTTTAAGGATATCGAGTTTCCTTACTAAATTAAACATAAAAGTTAAATTATTTTATCAGATATACCAGCCCTTCAAAGTGAATTTTGACTTGCATTTGCTTGGGGTATTAAGTGTTTGAGTTGCAGGATGATGATAAGAAGAGGATTAATTTCCAAGGTATAATGTATACTGATAAGAAGAAACTTAATTTCCAAGATTTAATGTATAAAATGCCTTAAGAAAGGGATGATGCATGTTCAGTTCCTTTTTACAAATCGAATCATGAAGTGGAACACAAATAAACGATTTTATTTTGCTAAACTTGGTGAGCAGCTTTTTAAATAATGCTGGGAAATCTAGAGCCCCCTCCATGGAATGATCCTCTCACCTAACCCCCAACCCCCCACACTGGCCTTGGGAAGGCATAGGGGTTTTGCATCCAACTTATGTTAATTTCTGCTCGTTTTGAGTTTGATTCGATTATTTATTCTAATTTCTTTTCGGTTTGTGTTTCATTTATTTAAAGATGCTGATTAGTATTTTTTTATCATGAACCCTTTTGAGATCAATTTGATCAACTTGGAGAAAGTTTAAATAGAATCATTACAAATATTGATATTAGTGTGCAAACTACAAACTGACAAAAATATCCAAAACTTTTGTTTAATTAGCATAGGAAGCTTTTTAAATAATGCTGGTAAATCCATAGTCCCCCTCCATGGAAAGATCCTCTCACCTAACCCACAACCCCCCCAAACTGATCTTGGGAAGGCATATGGGTTTTTTCCCCAACTTATGTTAATTTTTGCTCGATTTGAGTGTGAATGGATAGTTTATTCTAATTCTTTTCGGTTTTGGTTGAATTGATATATAGGTACTGATTATAATTTTTTTTTTATCTTGAATAATTTTCAGATCAATTTGATGAACTTTCAGAAAGATAAAAAAGAATAACTAAAAATATTGATATTAGTGTGTAAACTACAAACTGACAAAAATATCCATTCTTTTGTTTAATTAGCATAGGAAGCTTTTTAAATAATGCTGGGAAATCCATATTCCCTCCATGGAAAGATCCTCCCACCTAACCCCCAAACCCCCACACTTACTTGGAGAAAGTTCAAATAGAATGGGTATAAATATTGATATTAGTGTGTAAACTACAAACTGACAAAAAAATCCAAAACTTTTTTTTAATTATCATATGAAGCTTTTTAAATAATGCTGGGAAATCCATAGCCCCCTAAATAGAAAGATCCTCTCTCCTACCTACCCACCCCCCCACACTGGCCTTGGGAAGGCGTAAATGTTTGCATCCCACTTGGGCTAATTTCTGCTCGTTTTGAGTGTGAATCTATTATTTATTCTAATTTCTTTTCGGTTTGTGATTTCATTTATTTTTAGATGCTGATTAGCGGTAGTTTTTTTTTAAGTAATCTCAACCAAAAACTTATAAAAAGATACAAAACTTTTGTTTAATTAGCAAAGGAACATACTTCAATAATCATCGGTTATCCACGGCCTCCTCCGTTTATTGATCCTCCCACCTAATCCCCAACCCCCCACACTGGCCTTGGGAAGGCATAGGGGTTTTGCACCCAACTTATGTTAATTTCTGCTCGTTTTGAGTTTGACTCGATTATTTATTCTAATTTCTTTTCGGTTTGGGCTTCATTTATTTATAGATGCTGATTAGTATTTTTTTATCATGAACCCTTTTGAAATCAATTTTATCAACTTGGAGAAAGTTCTAATAGAATCGTTACAAATATTGATATTAGTGTGTAAACTACAAACTGACAAAAATATCCTAAACTTTTGTTTAATTAGCATAAGAAGCTTTTTAAATAATGCTGGGAAATCCGTAGCCCCCCCCCCATGGAAAGATCCTCCCTCCTAACCCCCAACCCCCCACACTAGTCTGGGGAAGGCTAAAAGAGTTTTCCTCAAACGTATGTTAATTTATGCTTGTTTTGTGTGTGAATCCATTGTTTATTGTAATTTTTTTTCGGTTTGTGTTGCATGTCTTTTTAGGTTCTGATTAGCGGTATTTTTTTTTATCATTGACCACTTTGATATCAATTTGATCAGCTTGGAAAAATTTCAAATATAATCTTTAAATATTTATATTATTTTGTAAACTACAAATATTTTTTTTTTTATCATGAACTATTTTTAGATAAATTTGATAAAATTGGAGAAAGTTCAAATATAATCGTTTGAAATATTGATATTAGTGCGTAAACTACAAACTGACAAATTCTATATATTTTAAGCTTTTTAATTTTCATTTTTTTTTAGATCGGGAACCTAGATTGGGCGATTATCACTACATTACAAATGATGGTTATTACGAAATATGGAGATCGCGTAGCCTTAATTTATACCGTATATTAAGAAGAAAACAGAGCGCGAGCGAGATGGAGACAGTAGCACCTGGTCATGGGGGGGGGGGGGGAATGAGGAAAAATAATAGTATTTTTTGTACACTATTATACATTGAATAAAACTGATTTACTTGTTCAAATGAAGTCCTATTCCTACAAGTTAAGTTAGAATGAAAGAATGAGGTATACTGATAATGGTTGTACTCGGATCTGTAATAACATTTAAAATGAAAATGCGCAATAGAAATCTAGCTCATAGCTTTTTGCTTGATGGTCCCACACATTTCTCTGATTATAATGTATATCTTCAGTCAGAAAAGTGTAGTTTTGGTTCAAAAAATGAATAATTTCCGTAGCAATAGCTCTCAATAGAATTGTTTAAGTATGAACTCCAATTTTTTCCAATGAGACTATAGAAAATACTATCAAAACACATTTCTCTGATTATAATGTATACCTTCAGTCAGAAAAGCATAGTTTTTTTGTTAAAAAATAAACCATTTCCGTAAAAAATAGCTCTTAATAGAACTTTTTTAAGTGTGAACTCCTATTTTTCAGACGAGATTATAGAAAATACAGTCAAAACACACTTCTCTGTTTCAATTGTGTACATAACCATTTCCATAAAAAT
>NC_142796.1:31758155-31843155 GCF_049724085.1 Artemia sp. Qi Xiang Cuo
TACCCATTACACAATCAAAATTTAATTTAGGGAAATTTTCTCCACTGTTACTGGAAAGGCTGTCAAGATTTTTCATTGATGAATCTTTGTTTAATGTTTTATGGCCTGATGCTAAATATACATATTTAAAGCATTGCAGCCCCGCGTCAACCCTGAAACCCTGAACCTCTCCCGTAGTTAACAAATCTTGGTTGCATTTCATTTTTTTACCCCGCCCTTCCCTTAAAATAAAGTTTTTTTTAAATCTACTGAGATTCACATCCATGTGTTCAATGTATAAAATAGGGGATCCACTTCCCCTCTCATTAAACGTGTCCAAAGTTGTTATTAGTTTATTTACCCAGTTGAAAAATTTGTCTTCAAATTCATTTAGACCTGGGTAAAAAGTCTGGTTGCCAGTTGAAAAATGAAAATAAAAAATTTCCCCAGATGTTCCCTTTTGTAAATAAACTTATTCGATTCACTGATGCTTTAACTCCCCCATGACCCCCCCATTTCTGAATCTGAATCTCAATTTTTGCTCGAATTCTGTCGATGTTGCTCTGGAGAACATTCACAGGGTCAGTTAAAATAATGCCCTCGTCAACCGCGTTTTCCTCGGGGGATTAAAATTTACCCTATACGTTTGTAAGTGACTTAGAGCAGACTCTAACAAATAAAATGCACCTAATTCAGAGGACATTGCACTATTTTCATGTCCTGCACCTATTTGTACGGGATTCAATTCACTAATAGTAAAGTTGTAATCAAAAATATCCCCGGAAAAATTAGGTCCAACAGTTTGCATTGTTGTATCATTAAGAGGAATGGTGGGGGGTGACATAGAATTGCCAATACCCCCCCTCTGTTCAACCGCAGTGGTTGGAGATGAAACGAGGTCTCCTAGTACAAATTTCAAGGTGTTTGGGCACAATTGATTATGCTAGTCTGTATTGCCCTGTGATGTAATTTCTTTAGGAGGATCTGGTTCAGTTGTACTACTAAAATCGCTTAAATGTTCGTGCATAAATCTATCCGCCCAGTCAGAATCCTCTGTCGTATGGATATTACAAGTTAAATCGTCTAGGCTAGCTATGTCCCCAAAAAAAACATCGTTAAGGAAACCCCCTTGCCATTCCATATTATCTACAACTAATGCAGGTTCGTCTCTGAACTCCATTGGCGGTGATAGAATTGGTCCTGTAAATGTTGTTTTATTATCCGTTGTTTTATTATCCAACGGCAGTGCTATTTCATTAATCTGTTGAAAAAAGGTTTTATTTTCTATATGAAATAACCATTTTTTTTAAAATTTGATAAACTATGTCAATTTTTTGTAGTCATTGTCCCTCCCCCTGAACAATTAAAAGAAGAAGAAAAAAAAAAGGTACAAAAGTTGGCTTATGTCTTTCAAAATGACAACTGAACATGTTAAAAATATATATATCGTTTTAGTCAGGGAAATGAAGTCTTATTCTTAGAGTATAAGTTAGAACAAGAAAATGATATATAAAACTAATTGTTTTATTAAAAATACCTGTCGGTATAATTTTTTTTTTCTTAATTGGACTCGAATTTATCAAAAAAATTTGTAATAAATTAAAAATTTTTTCTTGTAGTATTACTTAAAAGAAAGTTCATAATATATTAAAGATTTTTTTTATAAAACACATACTCAAATGCACTTGCATTCACGCACGCGCAGACGTGCACACACATGCGCGCACGCAGGCACACACACACACACACACACACACACACACACGCACACACACGCTCAAATATTCTTACAGTTTGAAATTGCGTTTCTAACCCCTTAGCCTATATTCTATTAGCCTATAACGTGCTGCTGAAACAGCGTCAGATAGAAATGCGCTGTGGAAACAATTTATGCGATTTTTCCTGTGTTAATATCTCTCTTCATCTAAGATAAAGAACATCCGGTTATTTGAAACCCCACTTTGTAGCGAGCGATTAACATTCAAATTATACCTGTCAGATTAATATTCAACCTTGCCCGATGGGTTATTTGATAAAGGTTTAAATACACACAAATCTAATTGCAAAAATATAACCCAGTTTAAAAACAACTGTTGGACTTTCAAGTGTGAAATAGTGATTGGTTTATATAGAAATTTTTTCAATAAATAATTAGATTTTTGAATTAGACAACATCTTGATTAAAATGAAAATTAGAGGTTAGGTTTAAAAATCTATAGAAAAGTATGATAAACTGTTTGCTATTTCCGTTATAGCCACTTTTATATACTGCTAATTTGGTTAATGGTAATGAAATAGGATTATTATAGAATAGTTTAGAAACAAATTTAAGTTTTACTCATCAAAAGTTACGCGCTTGAGAAAATTTGCCTTATTTTTGAAAATACGGAAAAAAAAAATATATATACATTTACAAATTCTGAATGCACTTGTACATCTGAAGTCCCTGGCAAAGCATGAAGAGGAGTTTCCCCCTCATCTTGATTGGATTAGATTGACGAGTTATATGAAAGCATCCATTCCCTCTTGAATTTCCTGCCAGGTTGCATAGAAGTTTGTGTAGAGCTGGCAGTTGGCTTGATTACTCCTATCTCAGCGTTTTCCTGGGCTTCATTCAATTTTGCACGTTTTTGCTGCGATGATTGATCAACGACATTCTAAAATATAAAAATTATTTTCAGTTTTCAAACTATTTAGCTTACGGGAGGGTACTACCCCGTTAATATCAAACCCCCAAAAGTTGAAAAAATGACACAATTTAATTAGCTAGCTCAATTCCTACTTATTCAGAATATTAACGGAGGGCGTTAGGCCTTGAATTCCATAGTTTCAAACACGAAAAGTTCACATTTACATATTTTTTTAATGCAAAGATTTTTAAGACTTATATATCTAAATTATGAATATCACAGTACTAAACTCCCAAAAGTTCAAAAAAATGACACAAGCAGTTAACATGGACTAAATAAATCATTGTAAGTTAAGAACTTTTTTTCTCATTCCATATCAACAATTAAAGTGCCCAGTTCGTAACAATTAAAGTGTCCAGTTCAGGCATAGTTTGTAATTTAATTCAAAACTAAATTTTTAAAAAACCACTTAATTACGATGCAAAAAATAGATTTTTTTTTTTATCATAGCGAAAATGACAGATCCTGTTTTTTGAATATTTAGCGGAATTCTTTTTAAAAGAGCTAACAACACGGTGAAAAAAAGCATAAAAAAGGAATGAAATTCTTCCCTAAATTAATGACGAGACAAAAAAAAATGTATTTCTTTTTTATTATAGTGAAACTGACTGACCCCTGTTTTGAATATTTAGTAAAATGCTTTTTAAAAGAGGTAGCAACACAGTGAAAAAAAAAGTATAAGAAAGGAAGGAAATTCTTCCCTAACTTAATAACGAGACAAAAAAAATAGATTTCTTTTTTATTATAGCGAAACTGACTGACCCTGTTTTGAATGTTTAGCGAAATGCTTATTTTTATAAGAGGTAACAACACAGTAAAAAAAAGCGTTAGAAAGGAAGGAAATTCTTCCCTAACTTAATGACGAGACAAAAAAAATATATTTCTTTTTTATTATAGCGAAACTGACTGACCCCTGTTTTGAATATTTAGCGAAATACTTTTTTAAAAGAGCTAACAACACGGTGAAAAAAAGCGTAAGAAAGGAAGGTAAAGGAAATTCTTCCCTAACTTAATGACGAGACAAAAAAAAATGGATTTCTTTTTTTATTATAGCGAAACTGACTGACCCCTGTTTTGAATATTTAGCGAAATGCCTTTTTAAAAGAGCTAACAACACAGTGAAAAAAAAGCGTAAGAAAGGTAAGGAAATTCTTCCCTAACTTAATGACGAGACAAAAAAAATAGATTTCTTTTTTTATTATAATAATGAGAAAATTTTACTCACCAGAAGTCGCTTAGAATACTCCATATCTCTATCAATGTAAATTTTTGCAAAAATATTTGATACTGCTAGAATGAATGAACTATTCAAACTGTAAAAAATTCTAATCTGAAACTTGAATATATACAAAAAAATAATTGAATATATCGGCTGCTAAACACGACGCACCGGTTTTCTGACACGCATAGCTCTCACTCTCTTTGAAAAGGTGTAATGCCCTGTAGAAGTATTAACTATATGCATGGGGATAGTCATTCTCTTTGAAAAGGTGTATATGCCCTGTAAAAGTATTACCTATATGCATGGGGATAGTCACTCTTTTTGAAAAGGTGTAGAGACGCAAGCAAATAACGTTAAAATTCCTAGGGGCCTATACAAATCCAGACGATGCATACTACTGTAAGAAAAGAAGTGGAACAGGGACGGACTCTTTGGACACGCCAGATAGGACCGGCAATTGGGTTGAATGTAGGCCTGCTGAAGCCACGTACTGTTTTTGGGGGGTAGATAAAACACAAACCTATTATGGTGCAGCTAAAAGATACTGAAATAATATAATTCTTTTATTTATATCTTGTGCAAAACAGTTTCGAAGGCTTTTGAAAAGTCTAAGAATAGGCTGATCGAAAACCAAACCTGGTTGATGTAAGTCCTAATAAACTCTCTCGATTCAATCAAGGCATAATTAGTGCTCAATCCTCTTCAAAAACCGTATAGATGCTTAGAGAGACATTCATTTGCGTCTAGAAACTAACGCTCAAGAACTTTCGAAATGACTGGTAGTATAGAAAAAGGTCCGTAGTTGCTATTTAGACAAGGATGATTAAAATTACAGGTCAGTAGGGGAGCAAGTGCAACAGTAGATAGCTGCAGCTATCAGTACATCATTACAGAAACACTCGGTTATTCCCGAGTTACGCCCCTATGACAACCCGTATGCACACAACAGGTCCAGATTTAATTCAACATTCCTCTCAACATTCTCTGAAAGATTCACCTTAATACCCTTCTTCTTTTTTGACACTAAATGTCAAACATTTCCTCTTTCAGAGTACCAAATAAAAGGGTGCTGAACTTCGGAGGGGGCTCATTTTATTGAAACTGAAAGTTATATTGCCCTTTTCAAGAGTTAAAAGTGATTGGAGGGTAACTAGGACCCCCACGCCCTCTTTTCTCAAAACTCATCTGATCAAAATTTTGAGATATCATTTTTGTTCAAAACTATCTAAAGATCTTATGAATATGCCTCCGGTGTTGAAAAAATCCGCCATATCCCGGGGCAAGAGCCATATGCGTGTTGTGCAAGCTGCCATTGGTTAACATATAAGATTCTTATGGAAGGTTTGGTCGCACAAATTACGGAATAAGTTTATTCAATTTGAAAAGGAAAATTCTAGCAGCCTATTAAAGAGTCAAAAGTGACCGGATGCCTACCACTCTCCTCGTCCTTTTTCCCTAAATACATCCGATCAAAATTTTGAGACAGCCATTTTGTTCAAAATAGTCTGAAGTTCAAACAACTATTCTTTCAGAGTTGAACTGCCCCCCCCCCCCACCCTCAGTCCTAGCCCCAACCGTGAGACCTATAAGTTATGCAAGTTGCACGTTGTTAACATATAAGGTTTTTATAGAAGGGGAGGGGGCCGTATAAATTTTGAGGAGGCTAATTCGATCGAAAACCGAAAGTTTTATTGCCCTTTTTAAGATTCAACGTCGGAGCGCAACCGGCCTCCCCCGTAAGCCCAGTTTTCCCCAAATATTTCAGATTAAATTTCCAAAGGCGGATCCAGGATTTTTTTTTTCGGGATGGGGGGGTTACTAATTTTTGACTCAGTTTTCGACTAATTTTACTGATTTTTACCTAGGTTTTAATAATTTTCTACTTATTTTTCGACTCGGTCAAAAATTTCAGGGTGGGGGGGAGTTCAAACCGGGTAACCACCCCCCCCCTGGATACGGCCTTGTAAATTTCGAAGATTACCATTTTGTTCCAAATCGTTCAAAGGTTAAACAGTTATGCCTTAGGGTTTGACATTCCCCAGCTTCCGGGGTTATTCTAGTTACTCATTGATAACATATAAGGATTTTTATTTTGAAAGAGGGAATGATTGATCCTGGGTCCCCAAAAAGGCTCAGGGTATTAAGGTGAAACCTTAAGAAAATGTTAAGACGGATGCTGAACACAATCATAGCCCACTATGTGCGTACTGGCTGTGAAAAGGGGAATATCAGCAATATCTAAAGAACTACTGAAGTTAATAAGTTGAAACTTTCAAGGTATGTTAAGGAGACGTTGAAGAAAGATTAAAGGAGAACCAAGTCCTCCCTCCTTTTTTTGCCCATTTTAGGTGTCCCTCTTCTCAACACTGAAAGTTGGGATTGAAATTTGGGAATTGTCAGCTTTTTCAAACTAGTCATACGATCTAATAGCTATACTTCCAGGTATGCTATACCCACAGTAGCCCCGGGGCAAGGATTGTAAATTATTCAATTGACCCATTTGAAGGATTTACCATTAACAACAGAGTAAATATTTAATTCTGGTTGTATCCGAAAAGGCTAAGGGCATTAAGGCGAAACTTTGGAGAATGTTAAGGGATATGTTATACTAAATCAAAAGGCACTGTGTGCATCCAGTTTGTCAAAAAGGAGGACTTGCAATATTTTAACCCTCTCGTGGGCGCTGGTGCTTTTTGAGGACACTTCGCCTTAACCCACCTCCAGCTTAAAACTTACTGTTTTTTTTTACCAGAACTTCAATGCTATCTCTTCTCAATAGGCGTTTCTGCCGTACTGTACTATGCATCTACGAAAGAGTTTCAAAACCAAGGAAAGGTAGTGGTAAACATCGGGAATATTTGTTATACTTATACAAAAAAGTGAATTCAATTTCTGATTTTTTTTTGTATCTAACCTAGAAGTTTCTGAGTTGTGTGAATTTTTCCCCAGAGTTAACTAGCCTATTGCCTTTACGCTGGTTGTTCTTTTATGTTTTACAAGCATTTCAGTTAGGAATTGTGGCCATCTTATTTCTGTCCACTCTTGAGGACGCTGCCCGAATTCGAATATGATGCAGAATCACCACTGTCTACTTCTGAAGACAGTGACCTGCTAATAGTAATACATCTGGAGAGGTACCTAACCGTAAAAGTTGACATTATCACTGTGTTTAGGTAGATGGTGATTATGTTCATTATGTCTACGTTTGAGTATTATACCCGTTTGTTGTCAACCGTAAAAAACGATAATGATAAAGTAAATTTTCTTTTGCAGGTACAAGTCAAGCTGACTGACAAAAAAACATCAAAATTACATTTGACAAGGGAAGTGACTTCAGATACGAAGAGTCAGATATAGATCTTACAAGTAATGAGACTTAACCTGGGTAACATCTTAACTAGTGGACACTTTTTTCGGTCACAACGTAATTACTCAACCGAGTGATGAAGTTGTATCTGAAAGCTATTCAAATGTTGAAGAGCCACTACCTTCCTCAAAAATGATAAGAACTTATTCTAGTAAGCAACCCGCTGCTAATATATCAACCAAGCCAACAGATAGCTGTGACACGGTAAGGAACGACAATTTTGCACCATCAGCAAGCAGTGTTGACAAGAAAACTAAAGTGAAAAGGGCAAGGCTATGGAAAGTAAGTGGGGACAGCCCTATTGGAGAAAGTATACCCCCTTTTACCCGTGAGCACAGTGTCCTCATAAATCTAAACGAGGAGGCAAACGCTCTTGACTGTTTCGGAGGATTTATGACTTATAAAATCCTGGAGATGATAGTCCGCGAGTCTAATTGCTACTTTATCAGAAGAAATGGCTATGAGCTTGGTTTTACTGTTGCTAAACTCTGCCTTTATCTTGGCTGTTTATTGGCGATTGGCGATAATGTTCATTATCTGAGGCTTGAGAACTATTGGTCCTGGTCTTCGTGACTACCGCTTGTACCCGACTACATATCTAGCAAGCGTTTCAAGAAGATCCGTAAATGCCTGCATTTCACGATCCAGGAACAAAACAACGGAGACAAGTATAATAAGATAAGGCCTTTCTTCGAGCTTGATGAAATTATGGTGCCTTTCAAAAGCAAGAGTAGCCTAAAATAATATATGGCGTCAAAACAGACGAATTGGGGCTTTAAAATTTGGGTGCGTTCTGGTGTTTCAGAATACGTTTACGACTTTAAACCTTACCAGGAAGCAGCGGTCCCACTCGGACCTCCGAACATGGCTTAGGTGGTGATGTTGCTATTCACCTTTATCGTGGTCTTGGAAAGAAGAATGAGAAGGTGTATTTTGAAAACTTTTTCACTTCAATCCCTCTCGTAGAAACGTTAGCAAAAAAAACTATTTATAGTATCGGTACATTGTGTGCAGACTTGGTCAGGGAGAAAGAAATGAAAAAGAAAGACAGAGGATCCACCTAATATGCAACGTCAGAGGAAGGCATCACTGTGCTGCGGTGGAAATATACGACCTTGCTGCCCTCTGCTCCTCATACACTGGGTACCATCCAGTTGATATTGTAGAGAGCTAGAGTAGCTCGGAGATGAAGAATCGCAAACTTGCGCCTGGAACCAAATCTGACCTTCTGGAATTCAAAGTGTCTGTCACAGTGTCGCTTCTGAACAAGGGCATAGTTAGGATGCACTCAAGTCCGGAGGGTACAGGTCGTCTGCCTCTTCCAAAGCGGACTATAATCCAGTCAGTCTCAAAAAAGTCACTTTGGATGGAATATAAGGGTATTGGCCGTCGAAATCCGAAAAGAAAAATGCATTGAGGTGCCGCGAACAGACCTGTAAACGTAAAACACGTATCGAGTGTATAAAGTACAAAATTCCTGTTTGTAGTGAATGCTTTGAATGTTTTCCCACATATCCATAATGGGCAACGTCCAAATATGTGGACACTTTCGAAATTGACAGTTTTTAATTTCTTGTGTCTTTTCTGAATAAAATATCTGAAATCTTCGCTATCTGTTGGTCAGGAAAAAGTGTCTTCAAATTGTGATTCCAAAAGATTTCGAAATTTGCCCTTGAGAGGGTTAAGAATAAATGAGGGTGTTAAGTTGAAACTTTCAGGACGTGTTTACAGGGATTTTAAACGTGGTTTTGGAGTTTCTTCAGCCCCCTCTCAAGCCCTTTTTAGTTGCAGTCTTTCCTAAAACATTTGATCAGAACTTTGAGATAGACATCTTGATCATAAAATTTGAAAAAGACATCGTGTTAAAAATAGTCAAAAGATCAAGCAACCATTCCTATAGGGATGACATAATCCCCCACATCTTTGGAGAGGGATGCTGAACACAATAAAACAAACTGTGTACATGCTCGTTCTCAAAAGGACGTGATATAAATATCTAAGGGACAGCTGAGGGTATTCAGTTGAAAATCGCAGGGGATGTTGAGGGGAATTTTGAAGACTATTCAGACGGCAACCAGCCCTCCTTTCCCCTTTTAAATGCCTCCCTTCTACATCACTGATAAAATTTTGAATAGGTTACTTTGTTCGAAACAGTCAAAACATATAGTAGCTATGCCTCTGGGGATGCAATGCCTCCCTTAGCCACCAAGGGCAGGGACCGTGAATTATCCAATTTGCCCTTCATTGCATGCAGGATTTATCATTAGGAAAATTAAGTATACTAGATTCAAGGTGTGTTTGAAAAGGCTAAGGGTATGAAGATGTAACTTCAGTGAATGCTGAAGGACAAAATTCACTACAAATAAAGTATAACAATTGCCCCCTTACCACTCCCCTAAACATAAAAAATCTAAAGCCTACTGAGTCATTTGTGTTTCAGTCCAAGGACTGTTCAAGAAACATAGTTTTCGATTAACTGCAAATGACGCAGTAGGCTTTAGACTTTTACAGTTAGGGTAGGGGGAAGAGAGCAATCACTAAACTCTTATTTGTAGTTATTTTATTCGTTTTGAGTTTCATTTGAATATTCAACTTAAGTTTTACTCGTTTTAAGATTTTTTCATTCATTTATTTTAGTGCCTGTTGTATGTTTGTTTCTTATAATTGTTTATTTAATTTCTGTTCTTTAGGGTTTCGTGTATTTTAATAGTAATTAATTAAAAAAAAATATTTTTGCATAATAATTTTTTCAGAGAAAAGTAAAGAGCTCCATTAAAGCAAAAATGAGAAGAAATAAAATCGAATAGTCTACCAAGCGTAAAACTACCACAAATCAGCATTAATAAATAAACGACAACCAAAACGAGCAGAAATTAACACGATTAGGGCTGCCAACCCTCATGTCTTCCCAAGATCGGAACATAATTTTCACTTTATTGAAAAATAAAAATTTTAAATGTTTTAACTTTTTTAACTTTAATAAATCAAAAATTATTCAGACTTTAAGGAATTAATTAGAATTAATGTATATTTCCTTCAATAAAGTGCAAATTATGTTTTCGTTTTGAGAAGGCATGGGGTTGTCAGCCTTACTCATATTAATTTCTGCAAGTTTTGATTTTGACTCGGTTTTTTATGGGGGGTTGTCCTACCCAATGACATGATTACTATACCTTTCAAATATGCTGAACATAATGGCTATCTCAAAATTTTGATTGGACGTGTTATTGAAAATGATGGGCGTGGAGGGGACTGGTTGCCCTCCACTCACTTTCGACTATTAAAAGAGACACTAGATATTTCACTTTCCAATCGAATGAGCCCCGTTCGAAGTTTCTACGGCAAGTTCTTCTATGCGAAGTGCCTTGAAAAAAAAACAATAAATAATACACTGTGTCAACATCTTTCTTTACTCATGCAGTGCTATTGCGCTGCTTATGATTTCTGGTCATTTTGAGTTTGAATTATTTCTAGAAATTCCTATCTGCTGGTGATTTTATTCTAATTGTTTATGTGGTTTTGGTATGATATAGCCCCTACCGCTCAAGTTCTTCATTCATTGATGCATTATAGAACCGGTTTTTTTTTAGTCAGTTTCTTTCAGCTTAGCGTGAGACAAGACAAAGAGAAATGACAGAATAGATGGAAAATACATAATTTGGACCATATATTTGCACATTAGAAGTGGGGGTGCGGTTAAAGTATTTGGAAAGTGTGAAGTGAGAAAATAATTCCTACTTCATAATATGCAGAATAATTGTACCTAAAACATTAGGCATGCATACCCACTATGCTTTACCCCCATCCCTACGTCTAGTGGCCCAATTTTGTTTCTAAAGTATTTTATTTTTATCATACTTAGATATGTTTCATTAGGACTGAGTGTCAGAGAAACAGATTAGAAGACTATTAGGTAGGGGCTATATCCTGCAAGTACGGTTTATTTAATCTCTGTTACTTTTGGGTTTCATTTGCTCCTTAATAGCTATATCTGGTAGTTTTGAGTTTTAACTATTATATGAATTTATTTCTGCTGGTTTTAAAAATAATATAGTTCTTTACTTTTCTTTCAAAACTTCTTTTTCGGAAAGTTTTTTTTGATTTGATATCTAAACCATGGGTGAATTACATAGCTTAGCCTTTGTCCCAAAGTTTGGAGGGGGGTCCCAAGAGACATAGTTAATAAATTTTTCAATTATGTTGCACAAATTGCTATCTCAAAATTTTGATAGGATGTGTTTGGAGAAGTCATGAGCGTGGGAGGGGGGTTGGTTGCCCTGCAATTACTTTTGACTTTTAAAAAGGGCACTATAACTTTCAATTTCCAATCGAATGAGCTCCTTCCAAATCTCCTGTGACAACTCCCTTTATACGATATGCCTTTGGTGAAAATGAAAAAAAAAAAAAAATATATTGTGCCCACTTCGCTCTTTACTTAGGCGGTGCTATTGCGTTTCCTTTGAAATAAATACTATATGTAAACAATGGGAGAGTTGCAAAATTTACAGCCCTTGCTCCGACGTCTGTGGGGGGGGGGCTGTCATCCCCAGTTTCTGGACCTTTCAACTATGCTGAACAAAATGACTATCTCAATATGTTGATTGTGTATGCCTGGGGCATTTAAAGGGGGACTGATTGCCCTCCGATCACTTTTTATTTTGAAAATAGCATTCCATTAATTTCCATTTCCAGTTGAACGAGCTCCCTCCAAAGTTTCTACGAATACTCATCTTATACGAAGTGCCTTGGTGGAAATAAAAAAAATAAAAAACAAAAATAAATAGATAATAGATTTTGCCACCGTCGCTCTTTATTTAGGCAGCGCTGTCAAGCTGCCTATGATATTTAAATATTTGCAAATTTAATTTATTTAAGCCCTTGTCCCACTGCCTGTGGGGCTTATCTTAGCCCTAAAGGCATCTATAATGGACTGTTCCACTGTGTCAAATAAAATGGCTATTTCATTATTTTAATCGAATGCCTTTGGAGGGTAAAGGGGACTTAATAAAGAAAGACAAGGGAAGCTGCTACTTATATGTAATAGAAAAGTTATTAGGAGCTGTTTGCCTTTCAATCTCTTTTTGACTCTTATTAATTAAAAAAAAAAAAATCCGAAAAAAAAGTTTCTCAAAAAAAAGTAAAGGCCATTTTAAACTTAAGCTCAGCAGTTACAAATACCTGTTAAAATTTAAACTCAAAACGACCAAAAATTACTATTAAAGAATAAATGAAACCCAAAACAAACACAAATTAAATAAGCAATCATAGTAAAAAACATACAACAAGTAATAATATAAATGAATAAATAGATCTTAAAGCGAGTAATGCTTATATTGAACATGAAAATCAAGCTTAAAACGAACAGAAATCAAATAAACAATCAATGCAAACAAACAATCAATCTATCAATCAATCAATCAATTTATTAATACTAAAAACAAAACAATTACAAACTTAAAGTTTATGCGCGCCCAAGAAGCTCAGCTTGTAAAGGGCCAACAAAACAAATAAGACACTATTATAAAGCACATAAAAAAAAACAGAAAAAAAACATACTTAAAAAAAAAAAAAAAAAAAAAAAAAGAAAACTGGATCTAGAGACATTTATGAAAACAGGAGAATTAACAGGAAACTTCACAAATAACTGAAAAAAATATATATAAATGAAGAAGACATTGAAAATTAGGATTAAATAAAAAAAAAAATTAAAATCAGAAAAATATATTGAATGAAAAAAAAGACATATAAATTTGGATGGATGCAAAAAAAAGAGGGGGGGGGGGAATACTATACTGGAAAGACCCGGTGAGAAACTGCCTTTGCAGAAAGAGATAGAGGGACATCAGGAGGGATGGAGTTCCATAGTAAAATAGATTGATAAACAGGAGACCTCTGACCTGCTGTCAATGATCGCTTAGGTAAAAAGAATCTGCGATAAGAGCTAAGTAAAAAAGAAGAGTACCTATCTGAGCCTGACAGAAAGAAAAACTGCTGCAGAGATGGTGGAAGTGTACCTATAAAAGCAGAATGTGCTAAATAAAGGTATTTTTTACCCACAATACGATCCAGCGGAGCTATTCCGGTACCATTATAAAGATCAGAGGAAGGGTTAAAACGAGGTAGAATAAAAGTAACCTTCACTGCCCTATTTTGGGCTCTTTGAAGTGAGCAGAGAAGAGATTTATTAGTACTACCCCAGACAGAACAGCAATAAGAAAGGTAAGGAAGAATAAAAGCATAATAAAGAGAAAGCATAACATCTGGGGGAAGAAATGAGTTAACCCTGTATAACATTGAAGATTGGCGGAGGACAAGGGAACGGGTATGAGTTATATGGGGTTTAAAAGAAAGAAAACAGTCAAAATACACACCAAGAAATTACACGATAGTAGCTTGCGGTATAATATCATTCCCATAAGTCAGGATGGTTGGCTCCCTTGCGTCTCTCATACGATAAGGGGCTCTAAAGTGTACAATGGCACTTTTTTGGCTGTTGAGAGTCATACCATTTGACCAGCACCAATCTTTAACTTTATCATGAATACCTTGAGCTAGAGAAGTGGCAGATGGCAGGTCCACTGCAGCAATGAAAAAGTTACTCTCTTCAGCAAAAAGAAGAGGGTGCACAAGGGGATGAAGACCATCAACAAGATCATTAATATAAATTAAAAACAAAAGTGGTCCAAGCACAGAGCCCTGTGGGACACCTTTCAAAATAGGCAAGGAAGAGGAAGAAGTACCATTAACCGAAACATACTGAGATCTCCCTGAGAGGTAAGACCTAAACCATTCAAGTTGGACTCCATGCACTCCAAATGAAGATAATTTAGACAACAGAACAGAGTTAACGACCGTATCAAATGCCTTTGAAAAGTCAAGAAATAGACCCAAAACACACAAGCCTTTGTCAATGTTAACACTCACAAACTCTGTTGCATCTGAAAGTGCATGCAAGGTAGAAAAACTGGGACGAAAGCCATACTGATGGTTAGTTATGAGAGAATTTCCCGCAGTCGTATTAGTACTAAATACAACTGAAGAGAGTCTGCAATACACTACTTTTTCAACAACCTTAGAGATTACAGGAAGGAGAGAAATAGGTCTATAGTTTGAAATTAGAGATGAATCACCTTTTTTAAACAAAGGTACAGCATTAGCAACCTTAATTAACTAAGGAAAAACACCAAAAGAAAGAAAAAGGTTAGTTCTATGTGAGCTGGGATTAAAAACAAACTGGCCAATTTGTTTAAAATCGTTGCAGATTAAATCAAAACCCTCAACTTAATAGCTACTTCAAAGCTGAAAAATAATGTCAGAAAATTTAGTATCACTTCATATGGAAAGGAAAAATTACTCTTCTACTAAGGGAAAACTACTTACTCTGCACTAGGGTGGATTAGGAGCTGAAGGAAGTGATGTGAAATACGAATTGAAGGCGCTTGCTGAAGAATTTTTGTCCACGAAAGATCCATCAGCTTTCCTGTAGCGACAAGGGGGGGCTGTTTGAGTTTCTTGCGGGAAAGAGCTTCATTCACTACAGTCCAAACCTTTCGCAAATTCCCCTTACACTCTTCAATTCGACGCGAAAAATGTAGCTTTTTGGCTGCACGTACTAAAGAAGTAAGCACATTTTTATAAAGTTTATACTTCAAAAGATCATCCTGTGTCTTACTTTTACAAGCAGCCTTGAACAGAGACGCCTTCATATGTGTAGCATTGATCAGACCTCTGACATGACAAAAATATCATAGAATTCAGTGTACATCCGGGGGATAGGATCAAAAAATAAGATATAGAAATATCAATGAGATGGCATATATTATTCAAAATATTTACCAAAAATATAATATGGGACCAGTCAAAATTATGTGAGTTGCATGTGTGCTGACATTAGAAAAATATGATAGAATTCATGCTACAGTAAGGCAATAGGATCACTAACCTAGTTGAGGAAATAATAGTGGCATGGCACATATTCATCAGAATATTGGCCCTAAGTATAATGTGGAACCAGTAAAGATTATACGAACTGCAATTGGAATGACAAAAATTTGAAAGAAATCAGCCTGCATAAAGGTGATAGGATCACAAACAAACATAAAAAAAAAAAAATAAATAAATAACAGGGGGATAACATATATGATTCATAATATTTGCCCAAAATGCAATATGGGACCAGTGAAAATTATGTGAGCTGCAAGCGTGCTGACATGACAAAAACATTATAGAAGCCAAGCTACATGATGGTGAAAGGATCATGAACAAACATAAAGAAAAATCAGTGGGAAGGCACATATTATTATAAGTATTAGCACAAACTATAATGTGTGACCATTTGATATTATGGGGGTTACAAGTATAATGACACGACAAGAATATAATGTAAATCAGACTACAAGAAGGTGACAGAATCACAAACAAACATGAGGAAATATTAGTGGGAAGGGAAATATCATCCAAACTATTGGCACACAGTGTAATATGGTACCAGTCAAATTATGTGAGGACAGTAAAGAGTAATAGAGGAATATTTTAAGAACAGCAAGTAAATCCCTACAGAAACAATGCAATATATTATAACAAAATAAATCTAAATCCATCACTTTAATTTTTCAGCATTTGCAGCACATAAATCAATTTCATTCTGATTATTAAACTTAAACACTCTTCCAGATTGGGTTTTATACAGGATATCACCTTTACTGGACCAAACATTACGTAAGCCAAGCTTTGACTTGGCATATGAAAGAAGTTGTAAGCGTGGTTTTGTAAGCGTCTCAGAAAATAGAATCCCTGATCCTTTCAAATCCTTCTTTTGTCTTAGAAGCAGTTGACGAACTCGTAAGTTGTAAAATTCAACAGCTATGGGTCTGGGTTTTGCAGATGGATTGCCAATTCTTTTGGCTGATACAACATCAGACTGAATAATTGGTATGCCAGGAAATTTCCCAGCACATAGTGACAAGAATTGACTTTCAGTGTTTTCAATGGAGGCATCCTTGACATACAATAGATATTAATGTAAATGAATAAACAAATTTTAAAACTGGCGAAACTTAAGTTCAATATGCAAATCAAGCTTGAAACGAATAAAAATCACTACAAACAACAGTTTGGATATCGCCTCCTTCTCTCACTGTAAAAGTCTAAGACCTAGTGCGTCATTGGCCAATTTTTCCAA
Source organism: Artemia sp. Qi Xiang Cuo (assembly GCF_049724085.1). NCBI lineage: Eukaryota > Metazoa > Arthropoda > Branchiopoda > Anostraca > Artemiidae > Artemia > Artemia sp. Qi Xiang Cuo. The sequence continues at coordinate 31,774,595 of NC_142796.1, forward strand.
TTGGTCATTGGCCAATTGGACCAATTTTATTATAAATATTTTCTTTTATACTTAATATTGGAAATAAAGATTAAAATTATAGAAAAATTTTGAACTGATGAGCTTTCAGCAAGTATTATTATTATACATTAAATATTCAGTTTAATGTAGTAGTTCTTTCTAAAGCTGTTCAAGACGAATATAGTTTGACTAGAAACAAGAGTTTGGATACTGCCCCCTTCCTTAACTGTAAATAAAAACCAAAAGCCTACTGCGTCATTGGCGCTTAACTGAAAGCGAATTATATTACAAATAGTTTCTTTTCGAGTTCTTACAGCATTGAAAATAAAAATAAAGTTATAGTCAAATAAATTTTTGAACTGATGGACCTTTCGATAACTAATATCTTTATTCATCAAATACTAAATTTGATTTTGTTTGTACTTTCCAAGACTGGTCAAGACGCATATGGTTTTCACTAAAGTGCCAATGACGCAGTAGGTTTTAGACTTACAGTGAGATAAGGAGGCGATACCCAAACTCTTGTTTGTTGTGATTTTTGCTCGTTTCAAGCTTGATCTTTATATTCAATTTAATGTTCACTCGTCTTAAGATTTATTCATTCATTTACATTAATATCTATTGCATGTTTGTTTGCATTGACTGTTTATTTAATTTCTGTTCGTTTTAAGTTTCATTTATACTTCAATAGGAAATTTTTTTTCGTTTAAGCTTGATTTTCGAATTCAATCTAAGCATTACTTGCTTTAAGAACTATTTCATTTATATTATTACTTGTTGTATGTTTTTTCCTATGATTGTTTATTTAATTTCTGTTCGTTTTGGGTTTCATTTATTCTTTAATAGTAATTTCTGGTCGTTTTGAGTTGGAATTTTAACAGGTATTTGTATCTGCTCAGCTTAAGTTTAAAATGGCCTTTACTTTTTTTGAAAAACTAATTTTTCGGAAAGTTTTTTTTTAATAATTTTTGTTCGTTTTTGATTGCAAAAAATTTCAAGTTTAAAAAAAATCCTTACTTCAAAATCAAACTTTAAGAAAAAAATCAAGTCTTCATCAAAGTCTCAAAACTGGTATCAAAGTAACAATATTACAGTGAAAAAAGTTTGTCCCCTTTGAAATGAGCCCTCTTTGAAGTTTATCCGACGACCCCTTCTATATGAAGTGCGTCTGGTAAGAAAATAAATAGAGTGTGGGGGGAGGCTAGCCCTCCGATCACCTTTTACTCTTAAAAAGTGAATTAGAACTTTCAATTTCCAATTTAATGCCCCCTCTATGAAGTTTTTGCGAGCATCCCCTCCATAACAACCATATATGCCCCCAGGGCATAACTTACAACGCCTACCGTTGGGCCCTGGGGGCCTGTGTCGACACCAGAGTTTTTGTTATCAGATCTTTGAACTATTTTTAACAAAATGTCTATCTCAAAATTTTTATCTGAGGCATTTAGAGGGTGGGGGAGGGGGCTAATTGCTCTCCAATCTCTTTTGACTCATAAAAAATGAACGAGAACCTTCAATTTCCAGTCAAATGAACCCTCTTCGAAGTTTATACGAGCATTCCTTCCATAAGAATGATATATGCCCCCAGAGCATTACTTACAATGCCTGCCTCTGGGCCCTGGGGGGTTGTGTCGACACAGGAGTTTATTCCTATCTGATCTTTGAATTATTTTTAATGAAATGGCTATCTTAAAATTTTATGGGATAGGCTTGGGGAAAAAGGGTGTGTGGGGGAGGGCTAGATGCCCTCGGATATCCTTTGACTCTTAAAAAGTGACCTAGAACTTTCAATTTCCAATCAAATGGGCCCTCTATGAAGTTTATACGAGCATCCCTTTTATAAGAACCATACACGCCCCCAGGACAGCACTTACAATGCCTAACCCCTTGGCCCTGGGGGGGGGGTTGTGTTGACACCGGAGTTATCGCTATCTAATTTCTTAACAATTTTTAAAAATCTTGCTATCTCAAAAATTCTATCGGATGGGTTTGGGGAAAAAAGGGCATGGGGGGCTACTTGTCCTTAAATCTCTTGGCTCTTGAAAAGTGAACTAGAACGTTCAATTTCCAATCAATTGAGCCCTCTATGAAGCTTATACGAGCATCCCTTTCATAAGAACCATGGATGCCCTTAGGCCATAACTAAGAAGGCCTTCTCCCGGGCCCTGGGGAGTTGTATTGACTCCGTATTTTTTCTTATCCGACCTTTGACATATTTTTTTAACAAAATTTCTATCTCAAAATTTTCATCAAGTGAGTTTTGAAAAAGAAGGCGTGGGGGGGCTAGTTGCCCTCGGATCTCTTTTGACAATTAAAAAGTGAACCCGAACTTTCAATTTTCAATCAAATGAGCCCTCTCTGAAGTTTATGCGATTATCCTTATCATAAGAACCAAATAGGCCCCAGGGCATAACTTACAACGCCTGCCCCCGGGCCCTGGGGGAGTGTGTCGACACCTGAGTTTTCGTTATCTGACTTTTGAACAATTTTTAACTTAATGGCTGTCTCAAATTTTTACCGGATGTACTTGGGAAAAAAGGGCGTCGGGGAGCTAGTTGCCCTCCAATATCTTTTGACTCTCAAAAACTAAACTAGAATTTTCAATTTCCAATCAAATTAGCCCTCTCTGAAGTTTTTATGAGCATACCTTCCATAAGAACCATATATGCCCCCAGGGCATAACTAATAACGTCTGCCCCCGGTCCCTTGGGGGTTGTGTCAACACCGGGGTTTTGTTTTTTTATAATTGAAACATTTTTAACAAAATGTCTATTTACAAATTTTTATCAGACGAATTTGGGAAAAAAGGGCGGAGGAGGGGGGCTGGTTACCCTCCAATATCTTTTGACGCTTAAAAAGTGAACTAGAACTTTCAGTTCCTAGTTAAATAAGCCCTCTCTGAAGTTTATACGAGCATTCCTTCCATAAGAACCATTTATGCCCCCAGGGCATAACTTATAACCCTTTCTCTGAGGACCTTGGGGGGGGGGGGTTTCATGCTCAAAGATATAACTTCCAGAACTTTCAACTATATTGAAGGAAATGGCTATCTCAAATTTTTTATTGGATGTGTTTAGGGAAATCGTGAGCGTGGAAGGGGTGTTAGTTGCCTTCCAATCACTTTCAACTATTAAAAAGGGCACTAGCCATTTAAATTTCCAATCTAATAAGCCCTTTTCGAAGTTTCTACGACAACACTTTCTATAAAAAAAACCTTTTATGTCCCCAGCGCACAACTTACAACCCTTGCCCTCAGGGCTGTAGAGGGATATCATCCTCAAAGACCTAATTTCTAGAATTTTCAACCACGTTGAACAAAATGGTTATCTCAAAATTTTGATTGGATGTATTTGGGGAAAAGGTGGGCGTGAGAGGGGGTTAGTTGCCCTCCAATCACTTTCAACTATTAAAAAGGCCGCTAGCCCTTTGAATTTCCAATCGAATGAGCCCTTTTTGAAGTTTCTTCGACAAAGCTTTCTATAAAAACCATATATTCCCCCAGGGTATAACTTACAGCCCTTGCCCTCACGGCTGTTGGGGAGGGTCCTCCTCAAATAAATAATCTCTAACTAGAAATCAACTACGCAGAACAAAATGGCTATCTCAAAATTTTGATTGTATGTGTTTGGGGAAATGGTGGGTGTTGAAAGGGGTGTTCGTTGCCTTCCAATCACTTTTGACCCTTAAAAAGGGCACTAGAACCCTCAATTTCCAATTGAATGAGCCCCCTTTGAAATTTTTACGACGACCTTTTCCATGTAAAGTGCCTCTTGGAAAAAAAATAGTAATAATTAAATAAAACATTGGAGCCCTACGGCCTTTACTATAGACAACGCTATACCGTTGCCTCTGATAAAAGAACTAGCATTTTTAATTGAATAAGGCTCCTAGGAAATGTTAATGAGCACCTTTCCCATCTTAAATGGTTCTGAATAAAGCAACAAGAAATAAGTAATACATTAAAGTTTTTTGTGGATGTTTCGACTTTTAAAACCACTCTGTTCGAAATACATATTATTTTACTCAAATTCAAGTGACACTCAAACCATCTAGAGGCTTGAGAAGAAATAGAATGGAGTGGCATTACTTTTATTCGTAAACCTTAATTAACCATGTAACCATGTAATGTGTGTTTTTGCTGATGTTATGACAAATGAAAAATACATCACTCCAAAATAAAATATTGTAAATACAGCAAAAATGATGTTCTGGCATATAGAAGGACTATAAGATGAGTAACGTTACTTTTTTCTATGGTAATTTCTGTTTGTTTTAACTTTGATTTGAGAATTCATTTTAATTCTGTTCATTTCAGGATTTTGCGATTCATCATTGTTTTTCTATTAATTCATAATTTTATTCATCCGTATTTATCCATCTCTTAGTTTTACATGCGGTATAACTATACTTTAATCTTTGTTTAGCTCGGGTCTCGATTATTCATTTACAGCAATTTATTTTAGTTTCTAATCTATATAATTATATAAATTTATTTCAGGTCATCCTGGGTCTAATTTTTATTCTTGACTTTTTTGAAAAGTCCTTGTTTTGGAAAATATTATTTTAAATGCATTAACTAGAATAGTAAGGTTCTTCGTAGCTTTTGAAGGTCTTTAATTTGAATTCTTGAAGTCAGAGTACTTCCCAATGCAAATATTTGAAAGATAGCACCTTCGGGTTTAAAACAGTTCGTGGTAACGAATTTTAAATAAGAAGCGACCCGGCTCAATAGTAACCAAACTCTAAAAAACGGAATTTCAATGCCAATAGATACATTAAAAGAATTGGATTTTTATGCCGATTTCAAATATTTAAGTTTCGTCAAGTTTAATCTTACCCATCAAAAGTTACGAGCATGAAAAAATTGGCCTTATTCTCGAAAAAAGGGGGAAACTCTCCCTAAGAATGATGTAATCTTAATGAAAATCAAACCATCATATTCAACGTATCAGAGAATCCTACTGTAGTGGTTTCATGCTCAAGTCACCCGATCGAAATTTCGAGATAGCCATTTTGTTCGAGACAGTCAAAAACCTAATAAATATGTCTTTCAGGATGACTTCATCCCCCAGAGTGCCCGGAGGAGGGCTACAAGTTACCAACTTTACCCATTGTTTACATATAGAATTTGTTATTTGGAAGTATGCAAACGTTTTCAGGAGGTTTTTTTCTGGTGGGGAGGAGGGTTGGAGGAGAGGTACGTGGGAGGATGTTTTTACGGAGGATATTGTCATGAGGGAAGGGACATTTCAAAAAGGGGGAGTCGGATTTCCCAGCACTATTTAAAAAACGGTCAGAAATTAAATATAAAACACGTTTTTTTTAACTGAAATTAAGGAGCAACATTAAAACTTAAAACGAACAGAAATTATTGCGTATATGAGGGGTTCTCGTCCTAGTCAATACCTCGCTCTTTACGCTAAAGTTTGTTTAGTACTTTCAATAAAGCTATCTATTCTAATTAAACGGCCTTTGGGATTCAGGAGTCACTCTTAAAGAATTGGAACAAAATTCGAACTTCAGCGTAAAGAGCGAGGTATTGACCCCTGATGTACGTAATAAAAACATACGAATATAGAAGTTCGTTACTTAAGTTATTTTGTTAGTTACGTCAGATCACAATTTCGAGAAAGCCATTTAGCCAAAAAAAGTAAAATTAATATGCTCATTTTAATTATTCATGTACGGTGAACCAAAATCAAAGCTGCATTAATTCAAAAACTTTCAGAAACTGGATTAAAAAAAAATTTTTTTTAACTGAAATTAAGGAGTGAAATTAAAAGTTAAAAACAAAGAGAAATTATTCCGTATATGAAAGGGGCTGTAACCTCTTTCACGCTTTGCTTTCAACGCTTAAGTTTTTTATTGTTTTAAAAAATGGTGTTGTGAGAAATAGTCAAACTTTAGCGTAAAGAGCAAGGCGTTGAGAAGGGGACAGCTCCTTTTATATACGGAATAATTTCTGTTCGTTTTAAGTTTTAATATCGCTCCTTACTTTCAGTTAAAAAAACTTGTTTTTTTATTTAATCTTGCTCATAAAACGGTGCTTGAGTGTATTTGGGTAAATGTGGCGGTTGCTATACCCTGGTAACGCTGACCACAACTAGATAAATTCAAAAGTGAAGAACATGTGATTAAATCACAAATATAAGTAAGGACTGTAATTTCTCCATCTCATGAATTCTTTTGCAAATAGTTGGCTTACTTTTTGATGACACTGTTGTTATGGCTTTGGTTCCTGGATTAGAGTAAAGAGTCGCATTTTTGAAAAAAAAACCTTGTAGTTAAAGAAAGTAGCCTACAGTTCAGGGCCTGAAGAAAAATAGGCCAGGTGATTTGAACTTCGAGTATTCAGCTCGAAGGTTAATTCTGAAAGATAGGTTGGCAAAGGTCTAGACTAGGGGCTATTGACAAGGTAACCTCTTAAGAAAATAATTCTTAGCCTAGGCCTAGCCTACTTTGTATTGTGGATAATAATTGCAGCTAACACAGTTTGTATCCACACCTACTGTTTCTAACCCCCCTCCTCCCTAATTTGTAAATATAGAGCCCAAATTATGTATTTTGGTACTGTTCAATTAGCTTGTATACCTGCAAGAAATTGTACAGCCTAGCAAAGATGATAAAAGAAACTAGTCAATCAGGTTCTTTCAATGGAGAATTCCTATGCAGAGAGAGAATTGCAAACTAGTTTTTCATTGTTTTTTTTTTTGGGGGGGGGGGGGGCTAGGGGGGAAAATGTACCTAGGTTAGGTTAGGTATGCTTTGCTTTACCCTGACCCCCCCCCCATAATATGTGAATACATAGCCAAAATTTACTTCTAAACTATTATATTTTCATCATAGCCTATTTTGTTCTATTTCATTTGCATTAACCAAACTTCACTTATTGCAGATCTCCCAGCTAGGCCTAATAGAACAGTACTTGTTTTATCAGTAAATTTTTGTTATTCATATTATTGACTTACAAATAAAGCAAACATACCACTTGATGCCTTTTTATGCTCTTTCCAAATATATTTAGCCTAATCATTTTTGTTTGAAATGAATTTTACTCCCACTCCTATGTATACTGGTAAATTTTTACCAAATCATAGCCTATTTTGTTCTATTTCATTTGCATTAACCAAACTTCACTTATTGCAGATCTCCCAGCTAGGCCTAATAGAACAGTACTTGTTTTTCCAGTAAATTTTTGTTATTCATATTATTGACTTACAAATAAAGCAAACATACCACTTGATGCCTTTTTATGCTCTTTCCAAATATATTAAGCCTAATCATTTCTATTGGAAATGAATTTTAGCCCCCCATCCCCCTATATATGCCAATTCAGGATATATATTTGCACATATGGGGGTGGGGGTTAGGTTAGGGGAGGGGGCTTAAATTCATTTCTGATAGAAATGATTGTTATATTTGTAATCAGCATAAAAAAAAGGCATTGAATGGTGTATTCACTTTATTCCTAACTCAATAATATGATTTGGTAAAAATTTACCTGTATACCAATTCAGGGTATATATTTGCACATTGGGGGGGGTGGGTAAATTTTATTTCTGATGTAAATGAGAGTTAAGTTTAAACTGTCCCCACCCCCCCCCCCCTAATGTGCAAATATATACCCTGACTTGGTATATATAGGGGTGGGGGTTAAAATTCATTCTGACAAAAAAGATTATTATATTTGGAAAGAGCATAAAAAAGGCATTAAGTGGTATGTTTACTTTATTCATAAGTCAATAATAAAAATAACAAAAAATGTACCATATTTTCAATACATTCTACCACCCATCACTCTTGTTTTTCTGTTTATTGTGTTGTCACAGGTGATTCAATTTGCAGGTACACGCAGGGTTGCTAGCCTGAGGAACAATCCAAAAAAACTCATGTATTGCTATATAATGCATTTATAGAAATATACATTACTGACAGAAAAAGTAAGAAAGACAAGGCCTAGCCTTATTAACCCCCCCCCCTAAAAAAACAGCAACAAAACTAAACAATCTTAAGTCTTATGATACTCATGGTTCAAACTCTGTAATTATGGCGCAGTTTCTAGTTTCAGAAGTGCTAGTTCCAGAAACTTAATGGCAAAATTGCTGATGCAATGCAGAAGAAACCCTTACCTTGTCTTACAGAAGATAAGTTTTAATCCACTTGTTGATACTGAACTTCTGGCTAGGTTATTGCTAGCCTAACCAAACAATCCAAAAAAAGACTCATGAATTTCTATATAATATATACATTGAAATATAAAGAACTGACTGACAAAAATAAGAAATCCTAAGCCTAGGCTTATTTACCTCCACCCTACCTCCAAAAAATTAATTTTTCATGTGACTCATAGTTCAAATTTTTAAATTGTGGTCCAATTTCTTGTTTCAGGACTGCTAGTCTCATAAACAGAACCACAAAATTGGTGGTACAGTGGAGAAGAATTGTAAGTAACCTAGGTCTAGGGTGAAAAACTAGTATCCAATTGGGCAAAATTATGTAAAACTAAAACCCTCACACCTTGTTACCAAAGACAAATTGAGAAGAATTGTATATAGGCCCTATGAATAAATAGCTAAAAATCTAAGCTATGTATCAATATGGTTATTATTAAAGTTATTCAAGATTAAACACTTGAAATTGTTAGTTTATTCACTTACCTACATTGACCTCTTTTTGGAAATACCTATTATCCTATCTTGACATATACATCCTTTCAGTGATTCAGTTTTTTTCACATTATAACAGAAAGCTGATTTTCTTCTGATTAAAAAAATATAGATTTTATAGCTTGATATTTATTCTATAAATCACAAACATTAAATATAATTTGTTCTTTTTAATTGCTTGTCAAAACAGAGTCCACATTTTTAATTTATACTGACAATTGGTAAAAATTTCACCAAGAAGGTGGGGCTCTTGTTACTAACCACTCTTTGCATCATGTTGTAGTAGTATATTGGCAGTACAAAAACCCATCTCTATATTTCCAGAATGCCAAAGAAAAGTGGTCTTTCCCAAAAAGAGGTCTTTTATCCTACCCTTGCCTTATCTTACAGAATACAAGTTTCAGTCTTCTTGTTACTGCTGAACTTTTGCCTTGGCTATTGGTAGCCTACAGATCAATCTGGAAGCACTTTTGTTTTGCTATGTAACACAAATATGAAAATGTAAAGAAGTGGCAGAAAAAAGGAAGAAAGGCTAGGCCTAGACTGTACCTGCCAAAAATTCAATTTTTTGAATTAAAAAAAAAATTGAACTGGAACTACTAATTCCAGAAACTGGCCTACCAGTCTCAAATTTAAACTGCAAGGTTTATCATCTTGTATATAAAGATGTGCTTTTTTTTGTCAAAAATTATATTTTATTACAATATTGCCTTCTGTTCATTAGAAAAGGCATTAGATATTGCATCTTCTTCACAAGTTTATCCCTTAAATAACTATATGTTGTTCCACTGCCCTACTTGCACTACAAGAAAAAGAAGACACACCCATGCTGCAGTACGCCTACTTATGGAAAAAAATTTCTTTGCTGTTCATGGTGGGGGGGGAGGGGGCTGTAGCTTTTCTGTAAGGGATTTTTTCCTACGATGATTCCAATGGTGTAGTTCTTTTTTTTGATCTGGTACCATTTTTGAGGGTTTTCAGGCTTTCATTGTTCTCATACATTTATTTTTGCAATTAATTTCCATGCCCAAAATTAATTGAAAATCATAGTTACCATTTCTAAATCAGCTTCAAACAAAAAATTTTTCTTGCTTGACAGTCTCTTTTTCAAAAGTATTTTAAAGTTCTTGGTTACTATGGGCCATGGTTCACTCTTTCCTAGGTTGCAGCTATTTCTACAACCATGTTAAGTAACCTCTGCTTCATTACATTCATTTGATATTAGGGTTTCAGTTTTAGCCACTTTTTAGAGGTCAAGGGGCTCAGTCCATGTTCAGTTAAAGTAAAAATGTCATAGGAAGAGATGAGAGCTACAATGAATAGTAAAAAAACATCCCTTTTCTCAATCAGAATATTTAGAAAATAAAGCTAGAACCACATATTGAAAAAAAAACTCAGAATCTTCTATGAGAACATGCTCAGAATTTGCATCTAAATATACCCTATTATATAGACACCCTATTAAATATATATATAAATATAGGCAGTGATCATGCATAGACACTTAAGTCTAGGTAAGTACGTATCTGAATTAGACTTTAGAAAGGCTCTGGAATACATTCACAAAGGAGAGTATCTTCTCAAAAGGGAGTGATACTGTTTGGGTGAATTTCAGAGAGTGGTGGGGCTAAAGCACAAAAAAGGGTATTAATTGACCATAATTGTTCCCCTTTTCTTCAGGGATCCTTTAAAGTAATTATAAGTTACTATAGAATTGTTCCACCTTCCTCTTTAGAGAAGATTGTTCATTGCTTGTTTTCCCAGTAAACAAATAATTGAATTGTTATATAAAAAGTACATACCCAAAAATTGTGTTTTGACTTATTGAACTAACAGAAATATATCTTACATTACAGATATTATGGATGACTGTGATCTTTCTCCTTTTACAAGGATGATTATATCTGGTGAAGAAGTAAAGCTCCATTCCAGGTGTGAAGAAGCAAGGACTCCTAGAATTCAATCAAGCTTGGGTCTGGAACCAAAGTCTGATGGGTCATGGACAAGCTCCATCATTAGTCCACTAGGAGACAAAAAGGAAAATGAGGTAAAACAGTCTAGACCACCAAGTTTCTTTTGAAATCCTTCAAAGTCTACTTTCAAACGATTTGTGGTATGGTGATGTATGAGGGGGTTACCTGTGGTAATAGCAACCAAAGCTCTGAAAACGAAATTTTGATAAAAACATATACATCAAAAGAATATGCTTTTCATAGTGGTTCCAAACATGTAAATATGTTATGTTTAAAGTGGCACACTGAAAATTCCTAGCCTGAGGAACTTCACATTAGTTTAGAAACTAGGGGTAAAGACCCCCAAAAAGGGAAATGAGCTTGATGAAGATTGCTTTTTTTTCTCTCAGGAGTTATTAGATCCAACAATGGTCCTACAGTACCAGGAAAGGGATCATTTGGATGGAATTGAAAGTGTTATTGTTAAGTACCAAAACAGATTGTACCACAATGCAGTGGTGTTAATTTTTGTGATATATCAACTTTGGCCTGAAGAGTCCCAAAATGTTAGCAAGAGAAAATTTGGAGATTGCCAATTCGTTTAGCAAAAATTTAACTGTTTGAACTTCTAGCTTCAGAGGTTATAATACCACATGATGGCACATTTTCTCCTTAAAAACCATTGCAGTTTATACAAAATAAATAGCTAGTCTATATTCTATAAATTGCAGGTAATATTATGTATTATAGCCAATTGTTCCTAAGTTTTATTTGACTGAATTAGTTCAGGCTTCATAGAGTTCTATACAGTGGCAAATAATTTTGTAACTACTGTTAGGCAGAAGGATCTTTAGAGCCTTCTGTGAGTAGGGAGGGGGAGTGCAAGAAGCCCCAAAGATTCCAGTTTTAGGCCCAATTTTTTAATTATCAGTGAAGAGTCCTTCAGATAAAAATAAATGGTATGGAAAAATGAATTTACCCCCTAACATTTCGTCATTCTGATGAATTTTTTGGAAAAACCCTGGGGACTGTTTTAAGTGTAATATAAAAAACTTTATTCCTATCAGTATCTTTTTTTACTCACTCTGGAAACTGTTTTGGGTGTAATGTAAAATATTTGATTCATATGCTTACTGGCACATTAGGCAGAGAGTTGGAAGGGTCCATGATTAAAAAAAGTTTTCCTCTGATTTCAGAAGGAAAATGTCTTGTAAGCAAAATTTGTTGTGAAACATCAAAGAAGGAAAGTCCTGAAATGATATTTTCTGATAAAGCTTCATCTGCTTCAAAAGTGTTCAAGTCTGTTAAAGAAGAAACGCATAAAAGGCTACAAAACAAAGAATTGGTAGGGAGAAATGATATTCTTTCCTGTTCTACTAATCACGAATTTGTCATTTAACTAAACTTGGTTTATTTCTCTTGTCTATTTTCTTGTGTATAAGATTTCTTAGCTATTCAACTCCTTGCCTATAGTAAATAAAAAAAATTCAACTGGATACTTAAATAATGTAGCTGCTAGATGCATATTAATATGTGTTATGTTTCCTGTTTTGTACAAATAATAGGTTTTTTTTTTTATCAAACTATAAAATACCATAGCAAGTGGAAACAATTTTGCTAAGCCCTTTTGGAATTCTTTCTCAAATGCAAATATCTTTAGTAATTTAGTTCTCTTTTGAACAACATCTAAAATATTAACCTAATACATATCAGAGGCAACGCTATAGCGTTGCCTATAGTAAAGGCCATATGGCTCCATAGTTTCATTATTATTTTTTCTTTCCAGAGGCACTTCATATGGTAGGGGTCGTCGTAGAAACTTCAAAGGGGGCTCATTCGCTTGGAAATCGAGAGTTCTAGTGCCCTTTTAAATAGTCGAAAGTGATTGGAGGGCAACTAGCCCCCCCATGCCCATCATTCCCCCTAACATATCCAATCAATATTTTGAGATAGCCATTTTGTTCAGTGTAGTCGATTTCCAGATAGAAAATATTTTTTTGAGGAGGACACCCCACCACAACCCTCAGGGCAAAGTGTTTAAGTTATGCCCTGGGGGTACATAAGGTTTTTATAGAAGGCGTTGTCGTAGAAACTTCAAAACAGGCTCATTCGAATGGAAATTCAAAGGGCTAGTGCCCTTTTTAATAGTCGAAAGTGATTGCAGGGCAACTAGCCCCCCCCCCTCCCCACGCCCATCATTTCCTCAGACACATCCAATCAAAATTTTGAGATAGCCATTTTGTTCAGCGTAGTTGATTTTCAGATAGAAAATATGTTTTTGAGGAGGACACTCCACCAAAAACATCAGGGCAAGGATTTTAAGTTATGCCCTGGGGGCATATAAGGTTTTAATAGAAGGCGTCGTCGTAGAAACTTCAAAAAAGGCTTATTCGATTGGAAATTCAAAAGGCCAGTGTGCTTTTTCATTGTCGAAAGTGATTGGAGGGCAACTAGCCCCCCCCCCCACGCCCATCGGTCCCTCAAATACATACAATCAAAATTTCGAGATATCCATTTTGTTCGGCGTAGTTAATTTCCAGATAGAAAATAGGTTTTTGAGGAGGACACTCCCCCACAACCCTTGGGGCAAGGGCTGAAAGTTATTCTCTAGGACCATATAAGGTTTTTTATAGAAAGCGTTGCCGTAAATAATTCAAAAAAGGCTCATTCGATTGGAAATTCAAAGAGCTAGTGCCCTTTTTAATAGTAAAAAGTGATTGGAGGGAACTAGCCCGCCCATGCCTTTCATTCCCCCAAACACATCCAATCAAAACTTTGAGATAGCCATTTTGTTCAGCGCAGTTGATTTCCAGATAGGAAATATGTTTTTGAGGAGGTTCTTATAGAAGGCGTTATCGTAGAAACTAGGGATAGTGCCTTTTTTAATAGTCGAAAGTGATTTGAGGGCAACTAATCCCCCTCTAATGTCCACCTTTTGTGACAGCCATTTTATTAAACGTAATTTTAAGTTCTGGAAATTAGGTCTTTGAGGATGACAACTCCCCCACAGCCCTCAGGGCAAGGGTTGTAAGTTATGCCCTGGGGGCATATAAGGTTTTGTATTGACAGCGCTGTCGTAGAAAGTTCAGAAAGGGCTTATTCGATTGTAAGTTTAAATGGCTAGTTCCCTTTTTAATTGTCAAAAGTGATTCTAAGGCAACTGACACCCCTTCCACGCCCACCATTTCCCCAAACACATCCAATCAAAATTTGATTTAGCCATTTTGTTCAACGTAGTTGAAATTTCTGGAAATTATATGTTTGAGCAGGACAATCCCCCACAGTCTTCAGGGGCAAGGGCTATAAGTTATGCCCTGGAGGCATACCGGTATGGAAGGAATACTCGTATAAACTTCAGAGAGGGCTCATTTGATTGGAAATTGAAAGTTCTAGTTCACTTTTTCAGCGTCAAAAGATATTGGAGGGTAACCAGCTTCCCCTCCCCCCTCCCCCAACCCCTTCCACCCCCAAATGCATCCAATGCAAATTTTAAGATAGCTATTTTGTTAAAAATAGTTCAAAAATCATATAACAAAAATTCCGGTGTGGACACAACCCAGCAGGGCCCGGGGGCAGGCGTTGTAAGTTATGCCCTGGGGGCATATATGGGTCTTGTGGAAGGGATGCTCCTATTAACTTCAAAGAGGGATCATTTGACTGGAAATTGAAAGTTCTAGTTCACTTTTTGAGAGTCAAAAGAGAATGGAAGGCACTTACCCCCCCCCCCCTTCCACGCCCTGTTTTCCTCAAACCCTTCCAATATGGACTTTGAGATAGTAATTTTTTTTTAAATAGTTCAAAGACGATATAACGAACACTCAGGGGTCAACACAGCCCCCCAGGGCCCGAGGGCAGGTGTTGTAAGTTATGCCCCGGGGGAATGTATGGTTCTTATTGAAGGAATGCTCGTAAAAAAATCAGAGATTGCTCATTTGATTGGAAATTAAAAGTTCTAGTCAAGTCTTTTAGAGTCAAAAGAGATTGGAGGGCAACTAGCCCCCCCCCACGCCCCCTATTCCCCAAATTTATCCAATAAAAATTTTGAGATAGCCATTAAGTTAAAAATTTCTCAAAAGTCAGATAACAAAAACTCAGGTGTCGTCAGAACCCCCTAGGGCCCGGGGGCAGGCGTTGTAAGTTGTGCCCTAGGGCATATATTGTTCGTATGAAAGGGATTCTCGTATTAACTTCAGAGAGGGCTCATTTGATTGGATATTGAAAGTTCGAGCTCACTTTTTAATAGTCAAAAGAGATCCCATGGAAGCTAGCCCCCCTCACCCCCACGCCTTCTTTTTCAAAACCCATCTGATGAAAATTTTGAGATAGACATCTTGTTAAAAAAACATAGTTCAAAGGTCGAATAAGAAAACTCTCGTGTCAATACAACCCCCCAGGGCACAGGGGAAGGCATTCGAAGTTATGCCCTAAGGGCATGTATGGTTCTTATGAAAGGGATGCTCATATAATCTTCATAGAGGGCTCATTTGATTGGAAATTGAAAGTTCTAGTTCACTTTTTAAGAGTCAAGAGAGTTAAACTAGCCCCCCCCCCCTCACGCTCTTTTTTCGCCAAATCCGTCCGCTACAAATTTTGAGATAGCCAGCGTTTTGGAAATTGTTTAAAAATTAGATAACAAAAACGCCCCCCAGAGCCCAGGGGATAGGCGTTGTAAGTGTTGTCCTGGGGGCATATATGGTTCTTATGAAAGGGATGCTCGTATGAACTTCAGAGAGGGTTCATTTGATTAGAAATTGAAAGTTCTGGTTCAATTTGTAAGAGTCAAAAGATATCCGAGGGCACCTCGCGCCCCCCCCCCCCCCCCCCCCACACACCCTTTTTTCCCCAAGTACATCCGATAAAAATTTTATAATAGCCATTTCATTAAAAATAGTTCAAAGGTCATATAAGAAAAATTCCCGTGTCGACGGAACCCGCCAGGGCCTGGAGGCAGGCGTTATGAGTAATGCTCTAGGGGCATCTATAGTTTTTATGGAAGGGATGCTCGCATAAACTTTAGAGAGGGCTCATTTGATATGAACTTGAAAGTTCTTGTTCATTTTTTAACATTCAAAAGAGATCAGAGGGCCACTAGCCCCCCCCCCTCCACGCCCTAAATGCATCAGATAATAATTTTGAGGCAGACATTTTGTTAAAAATAGTTCAAAAAACTCCGGAGTCGACACAGCCCTCTAGGGCCGGGGGGTAGGCGTTGTAAGTTATGCCCTGGGAGAATATATGGTTGTTATGGAAGGGATACTCGTATAAACTTCATAGGGGGCTCATTTGATTGGAAATTGATAGTTGTAATTCACTTTTTAAGAGTCAAAACAGATTGGAGGGCAGCTAGTCTCCCTCACACTCCATTTATTTTTTTCCCAGCGGCACTTCATATAGAAAGGGTCGTCATATAAACTTCAAAGGGGCTGGTTCGATTGGAAATTGAGCGTTCCAGTGCCCTCTTTGAGAGCCAAAAGTTCTCGGAGGGTAACTGCCCCCCCAAGCCCTTTTTCTTAAAATATATCTGATAAAAAATTTGAGATAACTACTTTGTTAAAAAATAGTTCAAAAATATATAACAAAAACTCCTCTACTTATTGTCATTTCGTTAAAAATAGTTCGAAGATAAGATAAGAAAAACTCCTGTGTTGACACCCCCCCCCTCAGGGCTGGGGCAGGCGTTGTAAGTATTTCTCTGGGGGCATATATGGTTCTTATGGAAGGTTAGCTTGTATGTACTTCAAAGAGGGTTAATTTGAATGGAAAATAAAAGTTGTAGTTCATTTTCTCAGAGTGAAAAAAGATCAGAGGGCAACTAGCCCCTCCTGCCCTCCACGCCGTTGGATGTATTGGATGGAGAAATCCAATCGATAAGAAATTCAGCTGACAATTTTGTTAAAAATAGTTAACCATCAGATATTAAAACTCCAGGGTCGGCACAACCCCCCAGGGCCCAGGGGCAGGCGTTGTAAGTTATACTCTGGGGATATATATATATGGTTCTTATAGAAGTGATACTCGTATAAACTTCAGAGAGGGTTCATTTGATTGAATACAGAAAGTTCTAGCTCACTTCTAAAGATTCAAAAGAGACCGAAGCTTAATCTAGTCCTACCACGCCCTTTTTCCTCAAGCCCATCCGATAAAAATTTTGAGATAGCAATTATGTTAAAAATAGTTCAAACATCAGATAATAAAAACTCCGAGGGTTGACACAAACCCATTTTTCACTTTGAAATTTTTTATTTTGATATCAGTTTTGTTACTCTGATGAATGTTTGATTATTTTTTTTTAAAGTTTGATTTTGAAATAAGGAATTTTTAAAAACTTGAAATTTTTGCAATTAAAAACGAACAAAAATTAATTTTAAAAAACTTTCAGAAAAATAAGTTTTTCAAAGAAAAGTAAAGGCCATTTTAAACTTAAGCTCAGCAGATACAAATACCTTTTAAAATTCAAACTCAAAACGACCAGAAATTACTATTAAAGAATAAATGAAACCCAAAACGAACAGAAATTAAATAAACAATCATAGCAAACACATACAACAAGTAATAATATAAATGAATAAATAGATCTCAAAGAGAGTAATACTTAGATTGAATATGAATATAAAACTTAAAACGAAAAAAAAAATATTTTCCTATTGAAGCATAAATGAAACTTAAAACGAACAGAAATTAAATAAACAATCAATGCAAACAAACATACAATAGATATTAAGGCAAATTAATAAATTAAATCTTAAAACGAGTGAAACTTAAATTGAATATCCAAATCAAGCTTTAAACGAACAAAAATTACCACAAACAAGAATTTGGGTGTGACCTCCTTCTCTCACTGTAAAAGTCTAAAACCTACTGCGTCATTGGCCCTTTTGTGGGCCAATGTTATTTATCGGAAAGTTTTTTTAATTAATTGGTGGAAATAGCCAGATTTGAGATGAAAAAAAACATGATTTGTAAATTGACATAAATTTACAGTACACTACAAATATAAATTTTCCATGCACATTTCATAAATCACCCTTAGAGCGATTTATGTCATTCAAGTACTTAATGTATGCTGGGTTGTTAAACCTCTTTACAGAATTTATATTATAAATTGTTTGACAAATAAATGAATGAAAATTAATATTCTTAAAATATTAGTGTTTACATCCTACAACTCTCCAATGGTAAATGCACTGATTGTTAACCTTTATTTCAGTGATTTCTTATATTAATGCTTATTGGTATTTTCTGTTGTATTCTAGCTGAAATGTCTTCGTCTTGGTTGATATGCTCCACTGTTTCTTTGGAGGGTTGCTTCTTGCTTGAATCAAGTGGAAGTATAGTATTCTTATTGTTACTTATTTCTGAGGTGGGTTGGATGTTCCTTTGCTCAAGCTAGGGCTTGGTTGTCTAAACAATACTTTTGCCCCTTTCTTGGATATATTCGGGGAACATTTTAAGATCTACCTTATATAGGGTATTTTGCTACCCTGGACTGTTTAGCAAAAAAGAAAACATGCGTATAAGTGTGAAAAATATACGTTTGAGTTTTTATTCAAATCGTAATTTTATAGCTTTGCTAATCTTTTAGACATTTGAAGAGCTGCCATTGTCAGAAAGTTTCAGAAGCCCAGACAGTCCGTCTCCTATTCTTGCCCACAGAAATAAAGTGAGCAACTTGAATTTAAAGCGAAGACGCCTCAGTCCTTATTTGAAATCAGAATCAATTGCTGAACTAGATGAAAATAATGCAAATATTTCTCAGGAGTTTTCTAATTGTGATATTTTAAGTGAATCATACCTGGATAAATTGACTGGATCAGTCATGGCACTACCTCATGATGAAAATGATACTCCAAGAGTTGAGTCTAACGCAGTTTCTACTAGAAGAAGGGCTAATAGTCTAAAGAGCATTCTTCCTTGTGAAATGCAAAAGAATGAACTGTCTAGTTTGGCTTTAAATGAAAAAATTGATAGTCTGGTAGATTCTAAAAATTTACTTGATAATTGTGAAGAAAATTTTGAGCCTGTAGAAGATGAACGTGGAAGTCCAATTTTAAATGCAGATGTGAATGAATTGCGGATGAAACGCCATAATAGTATGAAAATAAAGGGGAAGGATGCCATTATGCACTGCAAAGAATCTAAGGTGCCTCCAGCGTGTCCTTTCAGTCCAGCTGTGCACAATGAAGCAAAAGATCAAGTCTTAGACTACCAGGAAAAAGAAGCTAAGATGGAATCCGATTTGGAAGAGCTATCAATGAAACAGAATAGGAAATTTGAGGGTATTGAATCAGTTTCTTGCGTGGAATTTAACAAAAAAATTTATAGACATCCGTATATTATTGAATTGTTATTGAAGTATCAATTATGGAAGAATCTTAGTGAGTCTTTCAAAATATTTACAAAAGTTCTTTTTTAGAAATTTTGTTGATGGTGAAACAATCTAATCAATTAATTTAAATGTTTCTGAATGTTGATTAGCCTATGTGACATAAGACGCGTTCACAATTTTCCCATGTCTAACATAAAAACTAGGATGAATGATATGAATAGTAAAAATGTGTGAAACTTTGAATGAAAGGGACAGTTACAATAGTAGCCTATAATTTGCATATTAATTTTTTCCAAATTCTACTTGAAGGTGTCTGGGTATATTGAAAACTGGTCATTTGAAAAGATTCCCGTTCATTGTATTATAATTATATCAATTGATTAATAATCTATCTTTTATATTCACATATGATGTTGAATATATATTTATGTTAATTATTTGGAAATGAAAGAATTGATTGAGCAGGGCCAAGTGAAATGACTAATTGACAATTAATGATGATAATGAAAAAGTAAAAAACAGAGAAGAAATAGATGAGTTGAATGCACGAAATTAGTAGGTTAATTATGTTACATGTTAATTATTGTGGAAAAGAAAAGGATTGATTGAGTGACTAATTGACAGTAACTAATGACAATGAAAAGAAATAAAACTGAAAAGAAATAGAAATTAGAAATAGAAAGGCTAAAAAGACCAAGGAATACTTAGATGCGATGAGGTTTGCTTGACACTAGTCAACCAATTTTATTATATTGAATAATGATGAGTGTATTTTTTCTATCGATTTCAAATTTGCTTTGCATTCCACCATGGGTTACAGATTTTGTAAACTTTTTTTTTTAAGTTTAGTTTTTTGATAAGCTTAGGGTGCATCAGAGTTTAGACTTCAGTTCAACTGTTTAGTACGGTTTTTATTGCAATAGTTTGTGCTAAATTAAAAAAAAGTAACAAGATTTTTTCTAGCACCTATAGTGTGTGTGTGTTTTATAAATTAATAGAATATTATATAGAGAAGTATTCTCATGAAATAACTGAATTGTAGATGCCATGTTAGGCAGAATATGCCTGACCCTGCTGTAAGGACAAGTAAGTATTTTAGGAATAAAAAAAAAAGTGCAAGTAATAGAAAATAGTTTTCCAATAAAAAGCTGGATTAGGAAACCCTCCTAAACAATGAAGTTTTATTACTTCTTAAAAGCCTGAAATTTTCGAATTCTGGGAAATAAAGAAAGTGTAACATATAAACCATGAGTGATGATAGAACGGTGGTTAGCATTAAAGTTAAAAAACTTAAACAATTTGGAAAAAATAATATTTTCTGTTTTGCTAAGAAAAAATTAGTTTGACTAATTTAAATAATAGTATATCTTAAAGAAGTGTCACATTTCATTAGAAACTTTTTATTTTTGAATTTGCCATTGAAAGCGATTCTAAACAATCAAGCTGTATTTCTTATAAGTCCGGAATGACAAATTTTGCTAAATAAAGAAACCATCCCATAAAAACGGTGGGTGATGATATAACAGTGGTCAACTTCAAATCATTTTTTTCTTTACAATTTAAAAATTGAGTGACTTTTTAAATTTATCATGAAAAATACATCAGAAATTAAAAAAGATTATTTAGGCTTAAAAAATGTAAATTTTCCTTAGAAATCTTATCACTAGTAAAGATAATGATAATAGAAAAAACTTATGAACAAGGAAATACTGAAAAATCTCCTAAGTAAGCAGTCAAGCTTTATTCTTTCTTCAAAGTCCAAAACGCCAAGTTCTTGTAAAATAATGAAACAATCGTATAAAACAGTGGGCGAGGAGTTGTGATTTAGTTTTACTGAATCGGAAAGCGAAATTACAGAAGAAAAGTAGTAGTTTGATAATCAACACAATCATTAATGACTAGTTTAATCTACTAAGTGTGTTTTCGCTTGTTTTTATTTTGTGCGAGGAGGAGTGGAGGGAGGGGAGGCGTTGCCTCAGTTTGGAACACTTTTAAGAAAAACTTTAACTGCTTAAAAATTGGAGTTAAGTTTACAGATTAATCGATTTTACGTGGACAGATATAGGGAAATTAAGAAGCAAGACAATTTTTTTTGTCAAGTCTATGAAATCTTAGAAGGTTATGGGTCTCAGTCTGTTATTACTAGCAATCTTGTTGATATTTTGCTTTTTTCTACTGAAATCACCATTAAATAGAAAACTAAAGAAAAAAGTGGAATATTTTATTATGCTCTGGTGCAAATATAAATGATTCTAATTTTATTTGTATAATAACTATGTAATAACTTAAAATTATAAATTAAGTAAAATTTAGATAACAAACTAGATAGTTTAAACTGTTAAAAAAACATGCCAATTTTCAAAAATTGGTTACCAAAAGTTGGCATGACCGAGTTTTAAAAGGATATTTAAAACGTGTCAGTTTTTTCTTATAGATCTGGTTATTAGGAAGAATAATGAGAATAAAAAAAATGATATCAACCTACAAAAAAAGAATGTATTTTAATTGAGCGAGCACACCATATGTGGCTTGTGAACCTTTTTGCATGTATTTGCGAAGGAAGACTGGTAGCGTATACCTGCTCATTTGTGAAATAAATTGAAAAGTAATGTTTTTCATTTATTATTATTATTATTATTATTATTATAGGTGTTTTTGAATAAAAGAAAAATTTTATGAGTTTATTGGTATGCTTGCTGAGTTTTTTTTTTCTTTTAGTTGGAAACATCTTACTTGGGGTCAGCATGGTTCATTAAGAAATGATTGAATTACTGTTAGCCATCAATGATAGGGGTTAAGTATCACCTAATTCGTGGAAATTCATTCTAAAAATCCAAATTTAAAAGGAAAGCCAAAAACAGATTCCATGTTCCTTTTCTCTTGGTCATAATGGTATATTCAAATGAGCGAAAAAAATAAGTTCAATAGAAAGAAAAAAACTATAGAAAAATACTATATGATGTTTGGAGTATATCTTTCCAGGAGAAGAGGAGAAGAGTCATATATATCTTTTTTTAAGCCGATTTTGCTAATCTATTTCTGAGTACTCTTGGGGTGATCCAACTGTCTCCCTGTGCGTTTAGGCATTCGTGCGCATTGATCAGGCTGTTAGCTTAGATTTAAATTTTTGAGGTGGATTCTTTTTGTGTAAGTTTGAGTGTCTTTTGGTTTTGATTATCAGTTTTTAAGCACCTTCAGTTAAATACAACATAGATACTTTTACTTTTATATTTGAAAGCTTTTAATCATATTTTTTCCAGGTAAAAATGAAAAAGTTGAGACTGTAGTGACACCAGTTAAGCATGAAGACTATTCCATGGAGAAATTTAATAAACAGCTCATTGATTCACGTAGAAAGGGACCCTCTCTTGGTAACTTTTACAGACCTAATTCACCATTCTTTCTCACTTTCTCTTTCCTCTTTCACTAGCTATCTTTGACTTTGTAACAGTGTTGATTTTCAGTGATGACGATTGGGTGTCTTTGTTACAATTCATCACTGGGCAAGGAACACGGACACTAAATCAATTGGTCCATTACTCTCAATTTCTTAAAGCTGTTTGGACTAATTTGTTTTTTGGACTAAAGTAAAGAAAACTGTCGTTATTTATCTCTAAAAACCTTGATTCTGTATAGAAACCGAGCTATTGTAATGTTTTGAATTGTTGCTGAACGTTTTATATATATATTTATTAATTGTATGGCGATTTTCGTAGTTCGCCTATCAATTCTTAGTTTCTTTTAGATTAATACATTTCTTGGAGCAAACATTTTCCAAATTGAATCAGTGAAAACATAAAAAGTGTTTTCATAAAATTTACTTCAGTTTGAAATCAGAACCAAGGTTTTTAAATGAGCCTTTATACGAGTTTATTAGTTGCTTTTTCGTACAAAAGCGCTAAAGTTATTTGTGTAGTTTTTTCCCGTCCGGTTTATTGATAGGTGAATATCCCAACTCAAAAATTATGAGAACAAACATTGATCTTTGTTCTAGCAAGTTAGGTATGAAACATTAGCTTATACTTATATACATACAAAGCCTGCGATAATGTTTGCTTTTCACTATGTTCTACTAACCTTTGAACAATTTTGGCCATTTGTCGGTATCCACTAACCCCACTAAAAAGGGTAGCTATTTTTTGAAATCTCACCTCTGCTATCTGTTTCTCCTTTTAAAGATGAGAGAAACGTTAGAAAGGCCTATTTCCTCTCGAAAAGGGTTGAATAAGGCCACAGAATAAACCAAAACTAAGCAGTAGGTGCATTCGTGCTTAAAAAAAAGTAATGTGCAGAAAACCACGATCGGCCGTTTTTTTTTTTTGTCTTTTTTCTTTATTTTTAGAAGCAAGTTTCCTTTTCCTTCTCCTGGAACATAACGGAAGAACTGCAATGAGTTGGGACGGTAAAGGCGGTAAAAATGGGTTTTTATTTATTTTTTTTCCTAGAATCTTCCGGCGAAATTAAGAGGGGCTGTGATATTTGTTTTGCCACAGAAATGTATTTTGTTTTTAATCCATTTTTTCTCATGTATTTTTTTTCGTTGTAATATGGATAAAAAAACATTAATTAAAACACAGAAGCTGTTAGTTGTTTGTTCGTATTGCGTTTGCATCGTTGACTTTTGTCATTTTCACCTATTTGTCTTCTTTTTTTCTAAAATCCCTGAAAGTTTTCTACCATAATCTTCTGCAAAACTTGTATTTTTTCCTGATAGGACTTCCCCATGAAATTTGTCTCTGGAATCTTATAGAATTCCTCGAGTGCTTCGGGAATACTATCATATAAATAATGAAAGGATATATAATGTATAAAGAGGTCTCATGGATGAATAAATGTAACAGAGTCAAAAATGTATCCTTGTGTCCCATTATACGAACTCAGATTGTGCTAGTAATGTAAAAAAGTTTTTTTGTTTTCAACAAACTGATTGGACATGAATAAAGGGTTGTTAAGTTGACTCAAGAACGTACTAAAAATAAATTTACTATCTAAATATATGATGAGAATGATATTTACTTAATTAGTGAAGCTTCATCTTGGCTTAAACGCACTCACAAAATGCATTTTTCGTGGCATTTAGTGGAAAGTTACCAGGAAACTCCAATTACTGGAATTAAAATTATATTTCGCCTGTTCTATGTATGAAAATTTTTTTTAAAGTGATAGTATGATACGCAGGATTAATTTCATATAAAAATGAACGAAAGGTGAAATATTTCAGGAACGTGAAATAAATGCCTTGTGCCTGAAATGTTGACTTGATCACAGAACATTTTTATTTTCGATCAGTGGAAAGCTGTAATTTTAGTTCTAACTCGTTAATAGAAATTTGCGGAGCCTTGGATCGACCTTTTGAGTGGAAACTAAATTTTTCTAGCACCGTCTTGTCATAAGATCCAGGCTTGTACTCCGTTAATTTGGGTGCTCTTTTTGCATGTGTCGTTTTATAAATGTAGAGAAACGAATGTAGATCTAGTATTACTCTAAAATTACAGGATAATCAAGGTTGTGACTTACAAAATCAAGTTTGGAAAAATACAAAGGAAGTCTTTGTAACACAGGGTGTTACAAAGTAATACTCTAAATACAGGGTGAGGGTTGGAGCTTCATCGGGGTCAATGTTCCTGGTAGTGAGCCGATCGCAGATGATCTCTACCCGTCTTGTGTGTGGTCTACCTTTGGTGCATTTCCAGTCATTTGCAGTTTAATTGAAGTCTGAAGTTATTCGGGTGGATGTTTGAGTGGCCAGGCGAAACAGACGACCGTGCCAACGCAGTGAGCGAGACTTGAGCTGCTAAAACAGGGGGTGGCAATTTAAAAGACCGGATGATCTCCAAGTTCCGCACCCTGTTAAACCATCTAACCCGTTCGATTTTGCGAAGGTGTTTCGTCTGGACAGCATCTTCTTTGATTATCTGTGTCCGAGTCATGGACAAAGTCTCTGACGAGTACAGCATAGTGCTAGCTTCCGGGGTAGAGTAGATTCGTGCTTTCATGAGGCGGCTGATCTGGGGTTTGTAAAATATTGTTCTCAGAAGACGGCATTTGTCTTTGCCGCCCTTGCTGATATCTGCATCTAGATTTCCATTTGAGCACACAATTGAACCAAGGTAATGGCTTTACTTTCTCAAGATTTTGTCCACAGACTTCTATAGATGCTGGGGGACTGGAACATGCCTTGTCTATAGGCATTATTTTAGTCTTGGAGCAGTTTACTTTTAAACCAAGTTGAGACTTTCGCATGCTAGTTCCACATCGTCAGCAAAGTCGAGATCCAACAGAAATCTTCCAGCAAAATCGATACCAAATGGCTGCGCCAGTAGTGTTTTGCTTAGAACATGGTCTGTGACGCAATTGAAAAGTTCGGGTGCAATGACGCAACCTTGCCTTACAGCATTTCTACTTTGAAAGCGTGAGGAAGGCTGCCTATTTACAATGACAACACTTTCGGTGTTATTGTGGAATTCTTTGAACAGATTGACAATTTTCGTGGGTACACCAGAAGGTGGAAGGATCCGCCACAGTTACTGTCTGTCGACAGTGTTGAGGGCAAATCGGAAATCAACGAAGGCAATGTACACCTTTCTTTTTATGTTCAAGAGTTCTTTCTACCAGTTGTCTAATTGTATGGATTTGCTCAATAGTAAACCATCCCGGCATGAACCCAGCCATCCGGGGTGACGGAGGGGATAAAGTTAGCTTGTTGCCCGTTTGAGGAGTAGCATGGTGAAGAGTTTGCTGGGCACCGAGAGCAGAGTTATGCCACGATAGTTGCTACATTCTTCTTTGCTTCCTTTCCTCTTGTAGACTGGCACAAAAAGGCCCATATTCCAATCTGATGGGATCATTTCAGAGCGCCACATAATATTGTATAACATTTACATCCAGTGGATCATGGATGGACTGCCATTCTTTTGGATTTCTGATGTCAGGCCACATATTCTCGGTGCTGTGTTGTTTTTCAGCTTTCGGGTTGCAACTTTTCCCTTGAAATTAGTCCCATCGGGGGAGGTGAAGTATTGTTCGCAGCACCAGTAATCTGGTCGTCGATTTGGTTGGGTGGCTCTGAGTTTAGTAGTTTCTCGAAATGATCCTCCCACTGGTGGGGGTACTGTCTTTGGCCGTGAATTTTTTGGCCGTTGTCATTTCGGAGATACGCCGTAGTCTGATCTTGTTGTCCTGAAAGCTCAAGAAGGATCTTGTATCTGGCTCCTATGTCCTTTTTTCCGTGGCCTCTTAAAGCTTGCATGCCTTGCCGTCAATAAAAGTCTTGTGGTCTTTGTAAATCATGGTGTCATGCTCTTTGTTTAATTGCCCTTATGCTGTACTGACCTTACGAAGGTGGGCTTTTCATCTCCGATTAATGATCGCTAGGGACTCGTTGCTGATCCAGTCTTTTTTCTCACGCTGCTTCAATCCAGTAACACTAGTTGCCGCTGCAAGAGAATTCTCTTTGAAGACGAGAATTCACTATCATCGCGCTGCTCAAATCTGTTAGATATTTCCACCTGATACCGCTCAGCTTGAGCAGGGTCTTGTTGGATGCGGTAGGTGTCATTTCTCCGCGATGATTGTCTATTTTTTGTAGCTTCAAATTGAAGCCTGATCTTGGCTGCAACCAGTCGATGGTCGGTTTCGCCGAGTTTGGCGCGTTGATAGGTGCAATAATTCCTCACAGACGACAACATTTGCCGTCGTATGGTGATCTAGTCGAGGATCTTCTCTCTGGTACCACGTGTTTGCAATCGTTAGGTTGTGGGTCAGACAGTAGTTAAGCATTCTCTCTCCATTGTCATTTAGGTCATCCTCCGTTACGGGTCCAGCACCGAAATCCCACTGACCGGACCCATTTCAAATGCTAATATCCATATTTCCTTGGAGGACGAGGTAGTCTTGGGGACTACTGACGAGAGCTGAGAACTTGATCAGGTATAGGACTTATCCTTTTCTTTTTCTTCGCCTCCATATGTGGAGGCGTAACAGGTGATGATGGCGATTTTCCATATTTCCCATCTAGCCTTACTCTCAGGAGCCTAGATGAAACAACAGTAGGACCTTGCTTGTGGTGCTATTCAGTATAATGCCAACTCCTACTCTTTTCTGACTGCCACCAGACCAGTGTGCGCTCTTCGCCATTGTCCTCTTCACCATTCCCAGGGAGATGTGTTTCAGTAACTACAGCTATTGTCACTTTATATTTTGTAACTTCTTTGGCTATAAAAAGTTTAGGTCCGGATCGGTTCAGGGTCAGAACGTTCCAGGGGGCCACATTAATGCCACTTTGGATGACGATGTTCAGAGGGAAACGTTTTTGGGTGGTCCGGGATTGAAGAGGGGTTTGAAATTATATATTTGAGGCTAAATTTCTGGTTTCGTTCGTAAAAATAGGTGTTTCGGGGGGAGGGTTGTCAACCCAACCGTCCACTAGTGCATTTGGTTCTCCGGTGGCTAGCCGGATATCCAGAGGCTGTTCTTGGTTCAGGAGGTTGTTCTTTCTGTGCCAATTTGCATGGGAACTAACTTCGGACGAGCACCATTGCCTTGCTGAGGTTGTTGTCTATAAATCAAGATTCTACGCCCTGACTCAGTTGTCCTCCCATAAATGATCCTCCCACGATGGTGTTCTGCTTCACCTTGCAATTTAACCCATTAATGGTAGAAGATTTGCAACTCACGAGACGTGTCCATACTTGAATGGGCCCTGCTGAGTTTGCATCCGAGAGGCTTTTTTCTTTTCCTCCTGTATTTACGGCACCGGGCGATGTTGCCCCCGTTTCTATTATGAACACCTAGGGACTAGGTCCTCCCTTTGTCCGTGCCTCCTACTCACTAGAGATACCCTACATATTTGTAGCACATCCCTCTATCTACAACCTGGGGATGCATTGAGTGACCTGGGGGGACCCTACTTAGAAGTAACTCAGTACGTGATATGTGCGTGAACTTATTTTGTGTGTTGGGCTGGGGAGGCTGAAAAAAAAAATTCAAAGCTAGGTGAATTATAAATGTTTTTAGGAAAATCGGGTGAAATCGAAAAAATAGTTGTTTATGAAAGATGGGGTATAGGCTTGAAGCCCCTCTTCGTTCTTGGCTTGTCGTATGCTAACTATTATTACCAAAATTGTAAGAAATTAAAATTGTCAATGTACGAATAGTTCTTATTTGTCACGATAACAGGTAACTTTATTCAACTCCTTTCTGGCTATACTTTCAGTCGATGCCTCTATACTTTCCAGTTAAAATCTATTGAGAACTTTATTTTAAAAAAAATTAAAATTTCAGAATTAGTTTGTTGAACAACGACGATATTTATGTCCTTATTTAAGATATCTAAATGCTGAATTAGGATCATTGCCTTCTATGAGGCTTTTAGTGCTTCTTAACGCTTTTTTGGGGAAATCTGCTCCATAGAGCGGTTCAACCTTCTTGCTTCACCACAAAAAAAGACAGGTTTAAAAAAAGAAGAAATTATGTTATAATGATAGACTGGGTGCCATTGGAACCAGATACCATTCTGTGTTCTCTCTCTTAAATTTTATTTGTGCATGCCATTTTGTTATGTAGCTTGTTGCTTGTTGAAGAAATCTAGTTTCTATTCATAAATGAACAAAATGAAAACCTTGTAGAAATCTAGTTTTATTTTCTCCCGCCTTTATATCCGAATTCATCATGTAATTAACGGCCATCCTCATTTTTTAAAATCTGCAGTAAAACTTGGATACCTGACTTGGAGGGGGAAGAGGGTATCAATATTTTTCTAATTAAGATATCGTTCATTTGTAATAAAAAAAGCAGTGACCTTTTGTAGTTTTTTATTTATTTATTTCAGGAATAAGAAGAAAAGGGCTTGATCGAACCCTAAGTGGATTGCAATTGAAGTCCTCTAAACCTTTCGTTTCTCCATGTGGTGCTAGTTCCTCAGTCGAACCTATGTTTTACAGGCCTACCAAAAATATAGGACTATCTAAAGCGTCCTCGTCTTTTATTTGTGTAAGCAAATCCAAAAGTGAAGAAAATTTGAATAGCCCTATCCTTAGTCTCCCAAGGAGACAAATTGTACCTGCGAAGCCTGAAAGAAGCAAACAGATTTTCCCTATTTCAAAGCCAGAGTCCTTAGATAAAGCGAAAAGTATTTTTGGTGATGATTTTGACAGTTTTATTAATGAAATGGTGATAAAAGGAGGATCAGATTTTTCGTTAAACCCAAATGTAAAGAAGACTGATCCAATAATAAAAGCTAAAAATATTTTTGGCAAGGACTTTGAAAGCATTGCTCGTGAATTTCCTAATATCTATCAAGGTGAAGAGGAGAAAATAACAAATCAGGATTTAAATTCATCTGCGAAGACAGAAACAACAGCCACGACCAACTCTCGACATCATCAACATGAAACTGGCCCTTATCAGGGGTCTCAGGGCTTAATTGGCTTCCAGACTGGCTTAGGGAAACCAGTTCCAATATCTGAAGAGGGACTTTGTAAAGCTCAATCACTGTTTAGCTCCTTAACGGAAATGAGTAAAAAAGATCAGCACGGTATAACTGTTAACTCTTTACATGAAATTCTGTCTAGTAATAACAAAGAATTTCAAACTAGCAAAGGTGAGGTGGCAAAACTTGCTGACAAAGGGTTAAAACTATCTATGAGTAGTACTAGACAAGCAAAAGTAGGAGATAATCTTATAACTAATCAAGGTTCTACTTTGAAAGTTTTCGGGTTTTCCATGAAAGAAGAGAGATCAGGAGGGTACAGTGAAGCATTGACTGAAAGTTTCAATAGAGCCCCGAATAAAGGTGAATTCATGATTCCTTTTGAGGCTGATAAAAACAGGAAAAGTAACGAGAATGAAGAACACGCACATAATTTCGGTCTTGGTTGTAAAGGATCAGAATATGAGGAAGAATTGAAAATGAGCACTTCTGGTTCGGAAGTAAAAGCAAAAATGGGAGATAACTGTTCGAATCACTGCCCATTAATGCATTGTCGGCCAAGAATTACACAAGAGAAGCGATTATTTACTGCAACATCTTATCAAGAAAATACTAAATCTTTATCTGTAGAAGAAATTGGAGGAAGTGTGGAAAAATCGTTTCCTTTTAATTCCGAAAGCTCTGAAGGATTGCCTATATTACCTGGATTGGAGTTTCGAACTGGATCTGGCAAATCTATATACGTTTCAAAAACTGGACAAGAAAAAATGAAATCGTTATTTGGTGTTGTTGACAAAGGAAATGACAAGAACTTGCAAATCAAGGACTCTTCAACACGATTGTCCATATCAACTGTTGGTAGGTCTGACGGTACTTCCACAGAATGTAGCGGTAAAGCAGAGCCCTGTGGAGGATTTCCTTCTAGATCCTACAAACCATTGCTTGTATCTGATTCTTTTGTGATGGAAGCAGAGGCTGTTTTATCAGACAAAATTTGTAATGATAACTTTGACAAATTACTAACAAAGAAAGATCGTGTTATTTCTGGTCGAAAGCAGAAGGATGAGCTAAATGTTTTTATTAGTCCTTCTTTTGCTTCTGGCAAACCGAATTTTGTACTTGATGCTGTTGTCAGTAAAGTCAATTCAGTTCTAGATAATAGCTATTTTAAAAATGATGCCGAATTATCTTTGTGTAAAGAAAGTGAAATCCAAGGTTGTTCAGAATATCTAAATGACAGACCTACAGTTTTTAGTGGATTCTCGACAGCCTCTGGTAAATCGATGGTTGTATCAGAGGCCAGTATTATGAGAGCAAAAGCTGTTTTAACGGATAATATATATGATTATAACGCGGACAAAACTTTGAAGAAGAAGAAGAAATATAATACAGAATCTCATGTAAAACTTGACGGTAAATCAAAGGGTTATAGTGGTTTATCTACTGCTTCTGGAAAGCGGGTTCTTGTATCTGATGCTAATATTAATAAAGCCAAGTCATTTTTAGCTGATGAAGACTGTAAAAGGAGTTTGAAAAAATGTGTGTGTGAAAAAACTGTTGTGACACAAGGTAATCCAAAATCTTTGAATGAAAAACTTTCAGGTGCTAATGGATGTCCATTAGCCTTTGGAAAACCTATGCTTGTATCTGAGGCCAGTGTTAAAAAAATTGAGACCATTTTAGATGGCCAGGACCTCGAAAATAAAATCCCCTACGACGTGAGCACTAATAGTCGTATACAAACAGATTCAAAATTAATGAATAGCCCACAGCCTAAGGCCTTTTCGGGATTTGCCACTGCGTCTGGCAAACCTGTTTTCATATCAGATGCTAGTATTAATAAAGCAAAGGAAATTTTATCTGATAAAGAGTGTAAGAGTGACTTGGATGAAGACTCATCTAAAGACAGATATGTGCAAGTTTACTCGAAACCCTTGACAAGCAAATCGAAAGCTTTTAGTGGATTTTCTACTGCATCGGGGAAATATGTTTATGTATCTGATGTTAGTATTAAGAAAGCAAAGGCTATTTTAGATGTTCAAAATCCTCAAAATAGCATTACCCAAGATCTGAGCAATGATGGCTGTGTACAACCGTATTCGAATCCATGGAACGTCGAACCTTCCATCATTAGTGAAGCAAAGTCAATTTTAAATGAAGAGAATTCGGAATCGTCTCTGAAATTAAAATCGAATAAAGTAGAGACAACTCCACTTAATCATGAAAAGTCAATGGGGATTAGTGGGTTCGCCACTGCTTCTGGAAAACAACTTTATATATCCGACTCAAGTATTAGTGTGGCTAAAAAAAAAATTCCTGATCAAGACCCAGCAATTTTGCAAAAAGTAGACAATTTTCATGACGCACCTTCATGCGAAACGCCGCAACTTAGAAATGGTGTATATGTGACCCAATCCTATAGCTCTAAAGCTTTGGTTACCACATCTAAAAGTATTCCATCCAAAGGCTCAGTATTGCCAATCTCCGTGACAGACAGTGTACAGAAGTCGGTGATTACTCCTACCCGAAGAATCAGTGCAAAGAATTCTCAAATTACTCCTCTAGGAATAAAGAAATCATTTTCGCTTGTAAGGAAAAGTATTTTCGGGAAACTTAGTCAGCATAGTAGCCCAGGAACAATTAGTGATGAAAAAGACGGTGGTCAAAACCATGGAGAAAGGGATGAATTTGGCGATGATAGTCAAGACCTTGGTAGGCTCTTATTTAGTTTAATACTGACTTACTCTTTCATTCTCTTCTCCTCTCTCTTCCTTAAGACGATTTCTCGCATAGTAAAAATATCGACTTTTCAAAAGACAAAAGAGTCTTTAGGGTAGAATACATCGGTATTACTGCGCTTTGGCTTGATGTTAAATAAATTTCTACGCATGCGAAATTTTTATTTTTTCCTTTGTTCTCTTGAAGCTAAAAAAAGAAGAAGTTAAAGACCCCCTTGCTTAAAATAGAAATAAAACTCTCGTCTTGAGCGATGAATTTTTTTGTTTGACCGATTTTGTTTCCGCCCTGTCAGAACCAAGCTTTAATTTAGTACGAATTATTATCATTTGGAAGGGTAAATAGTTTTCCCCACTAGAAATGTCAGTTGGTTACCAAGAATAGTGTAATCGAAAGAATTATGCATATACCGGTCTTATTTTTTGTGTCCCCCTTGGACGCCGGTGGAGGGCCAATGCCTCAAAGAAACGAAAAAGACGTTAAAAAATGTATACAAGTCGGAAAATAACAAACATTTCCCATTTAAATCACTTTACTGCATCTGAACATGGGAGTAATTTTAGTTGTAGCTTTTGTTAGAGTTTGAGAACATTTTCGGTATATATCATTGTTATTTTCTATGGTCGAATTTATGTTTCCAGCTCGAAAGAAAAAAAGGTAATTCTGACATATACATATTTATTTACTAGCTTCAAAACCTGATGTGATGTGTAAGAATAAATGTATCCTGGGACTCCGGTAACTTCGCAATATTTTGTTCGGGGGAACGTTAGGCTCAAGTATATATCAAGGGGTAGACTTGGGGGGGGGGCAGTCATTACAACAGCAAAAACCAGACAAACAATTATAATTTTCTAGAATTAATAAAATTAGTTATAAGGATGCTGGGAACCGGGTACAGCCTCCTCCCTGCCTCGTGTATGTACCTACTAAGACGCAGTAACATACTTTCCTTTCGAGGAGGAGTGGAAGAGCCCTATTGTTGAATTTAGGTAAAGTTACATATTGAGGAGGTGTGTAGTTATTTCGAAGAGTGATTTGGGAACCGTTTGGAATATTCTTACATGTTTATGAGTCTCAACGTGTATTTTGTGACAGGGCAATGTATTTCGATTTTTTTATTCTCTTTTTATTAATTAAGCCTGACTGAATCTTGAAACCTTGAATATTAGCAATCAAATGGCAATAAAAATGTTGTGTTTTCAGAGTATAGTTTAATGGTGACTAATACCAAAGCCTGCATTCTTTGTTAATATGACTGCTTCAGAAGATTGAATATATTTCTATATATATTATATACTAACTACGTAACAAATATTGTGCTTTTATTAGCAATCCTTTTTTCATAGTTAAGTTGGTATTTTTTGTTTTTAATTTATTTTTGTATTCTCTGCCTGGATAGATAAATAGGTATAATCTGTTAAATTCTGGATTGATTTTTCGAAAGATTGATCTTGTTTTTTTAGTAAAAAAGTACCTGAATCTTTTTTTCTTAGAATTTATAGAAGCTTTTGCAAAGAACGATCCAACTTCGACGCCTGTTGATATATTAACTAGAAGAAGAATAGCAAGGGAAAAAGTACTAAAATCAATAAAAGACAAAAAAGGAGTCACTCAAGTCGCTGGAAAGCTGTATAAAGCAAAATGTTATTACAAGGAAAAAACAAAGCTGGAAGACTTAACAGTTCAGAAAAAAGTCGGAAATGAGGACAAATGCTATAGCTGTCGCATTCTAAAACCAGATGATGCTCTACAATTTATATTTCGTGCTTGGGATGTTTGGGAGTAAGATTATGTTCAATTATCTATGATTTTTATTTGTTTTTTTTATGTTTTATTTAGTTTCTATGTTTTAGTTTATTTTATAACTACACTAAATTAATTTCCAGCTTCTGCTGAAAAAATATAAGCAAAATGTTTGTAATTCCGCTTTCTGATTAATTATAAATCGATAGGATGAGTGGGATGAGGATGAGCGATAAGAGAGTAGGATGATCGGGATGAGGATGAGTGATAGGAAAGTAGGGTGAGCTGGATGAGGATGAGCGATAGGAGAGTAGGATGAATGGGATAAGGCTGAGCGATAGGAGAGTAGAATGAACGGGATGAGGATGATAGATAGGAGAATAGGATGAGCGGGATGAGGATGAGCGATAGGAGAGTAGGATGAACGGGATGAGGATGAGCGATAGGAGAGTAGGATGAGCGGGATGAGGATGAGTGATAGGAGAGTAGGATGAACGGGATGAGGATGAGCGATAGGAGAGTAGAATGAGCGGGATGTGGATGAGCGATAGGAGAATGGGATGAGCGGGATGAGGATGAGCGATAGGAGAGTAGGATGAGAGGGATGAGGATGAGTGATAGGAGAGTAGGATGAACTGGATGAGGATGAGCGATAGGAGAGTAGTATGATTGGAATGAGGATGAGCGATAGGAGAGTAGAATGAACGGGATGAGGATGAGAGATAGGAGAATTGGATGAACGGGATGAGGATGAGAGATAGGAGAATAGTATGATCGGGATGAGGATGAGAGATAGGAGTGTAGTATGAGCGGAATGAGGATGAGAGATAAGAGAATAGGATGATCGGGATGAGGATGAACGATAGGAGAGTAGGATGAGCGGGATGAGGATGAGTGATAGGAGAGTAGGATGAACGGGATGAGGATGAGCGATAGGAGAGTAGGATGAACGGGATGAGGATGAGCGATAGGAGAGTAGAATTAACGGAATGAGGATGAGCGATAGGAGAATAGAATGAGCGGGATGAGGATGAGCGATAGGAGAATAGGATGAGCGGGATGAGGACGAGTGATAAGAGAGTAGGATGAACGGGACCAGCCAACCACCTAGAAAGGTATAAGACACAATTTCTCTTTTTGTATAAATATTTTTTAAATGACTATTTTTTCATGACATCACAATCCAAGCCTATTTAGACCGTTCAGAATACTTAATAAATTAAGATTAAATTGTGATTGGAATCGCTTGGGTTTTTAGTGGTTTATCTTATTAACCATTTAGAAGAGAACATGGAAAATAAAATAAGAAAGTTCAAAATTGTAGAAAGATGTTGGGTGCTTGAACGAAATAAATCGGGTTAAAAAAATATTAAACAGATCTTTCGTGGCCAGTTAAATAATGGTAAAAGATAATATAATAGCTTTAGCTTTTTTTTGTATGCAAGTTTATTTTTGATAATGGTTTCCTGACTTTCTTTAAGTATTTTTATGTTTTCCCTCATTGGTTATAAAATACCTCGTTTTCAAAATGAATAAGCTTAACTGTGGGCTGATGACAAAATGGAATCTGACAAAGACTTATTTCATATCCTAACACCTATCGTATTACTAGTTAAAGATCAGGTTTTTTTTTAAATGTTGACATGATGTCGCTTTCGAAATTTCCCCATTTGTCCCTGCTCAGAAGGATTTTTTTGCGTTTTTTTTTTTGTTACTAATTCAATTAGAGAAAGATTTTCTTCGTTTGTCCATCAATTTACTGAAAATTCTGGGCTTAATCAGGAGAAGAATGGTGTTCAAGGCTATGACGAAGCACCGTCAATTAGCGGCCATATCAGGGGCGTTCTGGCCGCTATTTGTCAATAGTAGCTTTCGGCTCGTTACATACTCTGTGCCACACACAATCTGAACCTTGTCATTTTTTCATTCTGTCCGATTCCAGTTTGTAAGCATTTCTTTGAAAGCTTTTTGCAACTCTGCAACTTATAGGGTACTTTGCCACTCAGAGTGTAAAATGAGAAAAAAAAAAATCAAAGAACTTTTATAGGATTGCAAAACAGAATCTGACTGTATTTATTATGTGACGTTGCATGTAAGTAATGCGACTGAAGAAAGAAGCTTTTCCACACTTACAAGGCTAAGAATTTGACACAGAAATTATACAGGACAGGGGGATTTGAAAGATTTAGCCGATATTGGTGTCTGTACGAATATTGATGTCTACACCACAAGAGGATTAGACATTTTTATGGGGATGAAAATCGTCTTGTAGACTTATTTTTATTGAATTTTATTGTACCTAACTCGAAAAAACTTCTTGGGAATTTTTTGAACCTATCATCTATGAATACTTGGCCTTTATCACGAGCTTTAAGAAGCTAGCTAAACGGTTGTCTTTCCGTTTTGACCAAGTCTTGAAGTCTTGACTAGGACAAAATATTGTCTTATATTGTACTTGGAACACCCCCCCCCCTGTTTCCCGAAAAAAAAAACTTATCTGGCCCAGGATAGATTTATAAATAAAGTTTTAAAAATGGTGTCTTTCTCGTCTAGAAACGGAACTAACTATAACCTAATAAGCAGGGACGAGGAATCTATTGTTGTATTATACGTATTTACATTAATAGAATAAGGGTATGTGTCATTTCTCAAGGATGGTATCAATGAATAATTTACTCCCTCTATAGTTCACATGCTTAGACTCAGTTTTCAATGAATCCTGACACGGAGGAATAGAAAAGAATATAGTAAATGTAATGTAGAGTAGTCAATGCTGTTCGTAAATCCTGAAAGGTCTGTTCCTGTCTAGTTTGTCGGCTCATTTGCCAAAATGTTCTGAAAAATTATTGCTGTGGATTATTGGAATTCAGGTTTATTTCTGACAATAATGTTTATTTGTCTTTTAACCTGACACATTTTCGAAGTCGGGTTAACATATTAGACGGCTTCTCATGACGCTCCAATGTCTGTTGGCCTAAAGAACGAAAACCAGCGGAATGTTGTGGTCACGCCTCCTTCCTCCATTATTTAGTTTCTTATTCCCGAGAACCACAGAAAAAGGGATCAGAGTTTCTTGGACAATTGATTGGCACAATGGAAATCACTGAGAATTTTATCCTGAAACAGGTTGTGTAAGAATACTTTGCTTCTGAACACTGCTTTCTTCAGAGTAACTCAATATTGGGGGCTTTAAATTTTTGCTGGCTCCGACCTTAAGGGACAGGCTGCAAAAAATTAAAAATGAAAAAAAAATGCAACGTTCAAATGACAAAAAACCAACAGCGAGAAAAATCTCAATAAAAAAAAACTACAACAAATGAGACTGTGGCCAGCAGAAAGAAAAGACGAAAAAAGTAAAACAACGCGGATATTCACTTTTCAAAAGATTGTCATAAATGATTATTTATGATAATCTTTTGAAAAGTGAATCAACAGTCAGTGAGGGAATTAAGATCTTAAATAATCACCAGGGAACTATTTTACCTACAAGACCAACACGACTTGCTTCAGTAATAGCCAACAAAGGAATTATTTCGCAACAGAATAATTAACGTAATTTCATTTATTTTTATTTTTATCTCAGTTGCTCTAGTATCCTTACTGAAGTAATTCTTTTAGCTGTTTCTGCCTACATGGGTTAGTTTGCGCTAATTGTATTTTATTGGTGGGGGTTTGATTTGTTTTTAGTTTGGTTTTTTATCTTCGTTTTCTTGAGTTTCTCTTGTGCTGAAGACGTCTTGTTTTGATACAGGCGAAATATCCGCCTTGTTTTAAATTTTTTGTTTTTTCTTTTCACTGGCCGCAGTCTCGTTTTCTTTTTTTTTTATTGAGATTTTTCTCTCTGTTGGTTTTTTGTCACGGCTGGCCAGTTCGGCCTAAGATCTTACAACGTTCAAATGAGAGCAAACCGGAGGGCATTATTTTTCTACCTCAATTGTTCACTATAAAAAAAAACTCCTTTAATATTGAGAAAATAGGGGAGAGAGGAGGGAAATTTAAAGTGACTGCATCACAGTGTTTATTTTGATATTTTTAATTGAAGGATACATTCTGTTCAAAGATGCGAAGTCAGGCTTATAAATTATCTTATTCACATGAGATTCTTGTGAACTGTAAACTTTGAAAGGCGAATGTCTCTTTTAGATCTTTACTTATTATTAGTTTAATGTTTACACACAAAATGCCCAAAGTTTGTTCTTATTAGTCAAATATTAATCCTGTAAATTCAAATATTAATCATGTTAAACAAAGGGTTGCAGCTTAAATTGGTTTCATATATGTACGTGCTTTAATCATGATCATTTATTGAAGAATTTTTTCAGGGACTCGAGTAAAAATATTGAAGGATATTTTTTAGCTGATGGTGGCTGCTTAATTCTATCTGACCACAATACTGTTGGACTAAATGAATTTATGAACGCTTTTTACTCGACGCCTGGTGTTGATCCCAGCCTTTGTCCAGCCAACTGGGTGTCTAATCATTACAAGTGGATCGTTCAAAAGTTGCATTGGATGGATTCGATTTTTGAAGGTGACAAGTAAGTTTCCGTAGGTTTGTCAAAAAGATAAAATTATCCTAATTGCCAATGGAACATTTAGATGCTGGCTGACTGCGGGCACTGTAGATAAATTAAAACAGTATATTCATTCCCTATCTCAAGCATTATCCAAAGCCGGACAGAGATGCACTTGTTCCGGAGAACATATAAACAAGTAGAAACATAAGCGACATTAGATTTTTTCATGGGTAGGCACGCGTGTGTCGTCGGTATTCGCAGCCAGGAAAAGAAATAAGACGAATCGGGTGTCTAGGGATAAGGAAGAATTTAATACGTTGAAGATATAAAAAGGGAAGGAGAATAATTGGTATGGCTGTAATAATGCAAGAGGTAAAGATAACATTGGTTTAAGAATAGAAAGAAAAACAAAGAATGAATTTGTTATGTATTTTCTTGGATAGAGCTATTCCACCAGTTATTAGAAGAAAAACAAAGATCCTGTATCAAATTTCGAAGGACATTTGTATGGCCAAGAAATAGAGCATAAAAAAGAAAAATTCAAGGGAAAATTTTTCCTTACCAATAAGAAAAAAGTTTTGACGCTCCATGGTGCAATATTAATATCTAAAACCACGGACTATTGTGAAACATAATAGATAATCTGTGCTAAAACTATTAGGTTGCCCCTCTAATCCACAGTGTGGATTAGAAGTTAGCGCTAGAAATATCCATATTTTCTAAAATTTAATCCAACCTCCCCCCTTAGAAATCCTGGATAGGCCACTCAGTTAAGTCATACCTGTGAGACGCGACAGTAGCGAACCACTTTGCCGGCTCACCCCATTCCTTTCTGCTTTTGCCATCATGAATAATACAAGTTCTTACCACCATTTACTGACTGAGAGATATGCACTGAGTTGTTGATGGGCGAGGAAAGGGGTGGATCTTTAATACGTGCCAAGACTGCAGTAGCCAAATATTATTGAGTTGCGATTATACTGTCTAAACTTATATACAGTGACTGCGGGTAAGCACACATGAGTGGGCCAACAGGTTCCCCCCCCTCAAGAAAGTGTCCTGGTTTTGCTATATTGACGAACTCGCTGCTTCGAAATCAGAGTACATGTCCGGCTAATTGGTATTATCCATGTCAATAGTATAAATAAAACACACTTTTGCGCCTATGTAACTCTGTTTTGATAAGCAGTGAAAAAAAAAATGGTTTACTTGCCAAGGCTTCATGGAATATAAAAATTGCGATTTGGAATATTACAACGTTAAAAAACAAATATCGTACCGACGCTTTGACTGACGAATTCAGATGTTTCGAACTGGACTGAATTGAAGTTTCAGCAACTCATATCCCAGGGCTAAGAAACATTAAATTAAGTGATATAGAGTTTGTTTACTCAGGCAGGAAGGATGTGGTGATAGACAGAGGGAGTAGGACTCATGATGAATAAGGGAGCTGCCAAATTCTGTTTAGGTTGCTAAGTTATTAATAATAGAATGTCAGTTCCTCATTTTATGACTAAAAAGGGTGGGGTATCAGTCATAGTAGTATATGCCCCAGTGGAACCGACTGACGGACATAGCAGTGACTCAGATGATTTTACTTACAAGTACAGGAACAAATAAGCTGGGTCCCAGCGAAAAAAATATGGTGTTTTTATTAGGAGATCTTAACGCCCAGATCGGTGGAAATAGGGATAGAAGGTATCCTAGCCTAGGTAAATTGGGTATAGGAAAAGTAAACAGTATTGGATATCGACTTCTGCAATTTTGTTGGTATAAAAATGTAGGTATAATCAATATAGTATATATCAATAAAATGGGCCATAAATTACCATGATATTCATATGACGGTAAGATAGCTAACTTTATTGACTATGTTATTGTAAACTGAAGACTGGCAGGATCGATACAAGATACTAGGGTATAAAGGAGTGCTGTTGTTAATATTAAATGTAAAGATAACCATCTAGTTCTGTTTAGGGGTAATCTAAAGCTGAAATTTTGGAAGAGTAACTTCCGAAATCCTGGAAGCTATGACGTTAGTAGACTACTGGATGAGACTTTGAGTGAAACTATCCAGGAACAGTTGAATTCTAAACTGGAGAGTCTAAAATTTTGCAATGTAGAAGAAGGATAGAATAATTTTAGAGAAATAATTTGCGAAGTCGCTGTGTCTTAGAGAAGAAAGTTAGAAACGCTGCTAAGAATATTAGTTTAAATGCTTTATGTTTAATAGAGAGGAGGAGGGGCTTGTACTAAAATTATTTGAGTTATCATATGAAAATAAAAGGAACGTAAAGGAAGTGGAGAAAACATTGAAATAAGAATTAAGAGGAGGTGTGAAGTGGCGGGTTTGGATAAAATTGATGAATATCTGGAAGATGCAGCCGCACGGCATAATAGTAAAATATTGTACTGCCATGTTAGTAAATTGAATGGAAATAGTCAGTGTTGACATGTCGAAGTTAAAGATAGGAACGGAGCCACAGTTAGTGATAGAATGTGCTATAGCGTGATGGAGTTACAGGGAAAGAAATAGAAAAGTATGAAAAAGATTGTGACGCTTTGGATGTGAAGGAAGTTTTATTTTGCGAGGAAAAATTAATGACAGCCCTGAAAAGATTAAAAAATAATAAGGCTCCAGGTACCGATAGCGTGGTAAATGAGTTTTTTTTTTTTAATATTTTGATCATGAAGTTAGAGATAGATTACTGAAGATTATGAAGAGGGTTTTTGAAAAAGGGGAAGTACCTAGCGATTTTAAGGTAAACTTTAATTAAATCCCTCTACAAGACAGCTGATAGTGAGTGCGGTAATTGTAGAAGCATTAGCTTGGTCTCTATAGGAAGCTAATTACTTAATGCAATTAACCCCTGGTAATCTGACAAATTTTTTGCAGGGTAGTGTTGGAACTATCGAATTTGTTGGATTATAGAGTACTGCCTAAGAACCTCTTTCGTCAGGATTATTTTGCAAAAGAGTGCATTTTAATCCGACAAATTTACAGATCCAATTACAACATTCTATATTGTATATTATAATCTAAAATACCAGATCATAGTTCATTATGTATGTCGAATTTAATACATTAAACAACACAATAAGAGAGCTTACCTTTGATTATAGAATTAACATCATTACTGCTATAGAACCTACAAAAATACTACTTTACATTAGGAAATACTTGTGTACAAATGTGCATGTGTACTAAAATATTGAAGAACTGTGCATTAAAATTCTGATATGAATCAATCGATTTATGAAACATGAAAATATTCATTATTTTTTTGTTTTTTACATTGTTGAAACATGAGGTAGTTGTTCACTTGTGGAGTAGTTGCAATTACATCCTCGTGGCCTTTCTGGTTTACTATTGTAGAACTAGAAATACGTTTTTTGCAATCTCTACGTTACACTTTTCACAAAAAAAATATTTTCTTCTTTATTGATTCCACGGCACCTGGTTTCCAAATCTGCCGGACTTATCCGTGTTGTACCTGCAAATTGCTCTACTTCTTCCGAAGTTACACAGATTTGCAGATTGTCGCTAGGAGTGGTGACTATATCTGACTCAACTGAAATATATCTGATTGACTATAACATAACTCATTATATCTGACCAAGACCAATGTATTGGGTACCCAACTTACTGACCTTAGCTCTGACAGTAACGTCTGTGAAAAATATGGTTCAGTCCCGCTTTCTAGGGCTATTATGAGAGACAAGTTAAGATAGCTGGGACATGTTATGACAAATTGCCAAAGATTGTCCTTGTAGGCCAACCGCCTAGAGCCAAATGAAAAGCAGGTTGTCCCCAAACTAGGTGGTATGATGTCGTAAGGAAAGGTTTAAGGGAAATGGGAACTTGTTGGGATGGTGTAAATACGGAGGCTTAGAATAGATTGGAATAGAGGAGGAGCGTGTGTAGCTTTGTTGTCCTCAGGTGTGAGTTGTTGGTAGTAGTGGTAGAAGTAGTATACTTCTTCTGGGAGAGGTCAAATTCTTTAAAACAATTGAATTATTTGAAAATTATGGTGCATATTAGAAATGTTAGAGGATTTTTTATTAGGGGGCAGGGTAGGATTTTCTTGGCTGCACCGCGGATATATCCCGGAAAGGCGATAGGTGAGTAATTATTACTGGTGTCATGGCCAACGAATTGTCTATATGGTCAAGGAAATATTTTTCCCTAAGGCTTGCCGCTCTTTCCTAAAAACAATGGGAGGATCATACCCCTCTCAAATGTTCATCATACCCCTCTCAAATGTTCATCATACCCCTCTCAAATGTTCATCATACCCCTCTCAAATGTTTCTCGGTTACAGCCCCTCTTCAAACGATTAAATTGGATAGGCAAAAAAATTTGCATTGCTGTCGATAAAAGCCTTTATCTTTTTATCCAGATCAGTTAAAATGATCTAGCATGTAAATGTATGTGATAAATGTTAATATAAGAATTCTCAATAAGTTAAAAAAATTGGCAATTGCAAGCTAAGGTAGTACGTACACTAAAATTCTTAGTAAAAAGTCGTCTGCCAGGAAGGAAAAAATAGTGGGTTCACCAATACTCCGATGAGCTGTCCAAAATCAAAAACTTTACTTAGATTTTTCATGTTTAAAATTACCAATTGGTTTTATTGCTTAAAATGTGAAGAGTTCCAAGTGTATTTTATTACACATATGATGGAGTTATCACTTAAAGTTTTTGGTTTAAAATCTGAAACTAAAAAAATATTTTACTTTATATAATTGACAGTGTCGGTAAATGTAAGTCAGACAAAACTACAAAGCGTTTTTTTCTTACCCAAAGGCTAGTGACTGCATCTTATTATATTGAATGCAGTTTGTAAAGTTTATTAAAAAATGGCAAATTTTATAGTTAGTTTGGTAAGCGTACTCATTCAGTCTTGCGGCTCTGTGATTGATTTTTAATTTCAGAAAAGTTTTTCGATTTTTGAAGCGGGAAAGGCAAGGGGATATAGAATTTTGGGGGAAAGGGGTAAACTTTTTTCTCTGGTTTTCCCAAAACAGTATACGCTAGGGTTTTTGTTTTTTTGGTGACAGTTATAATAATAATAATATATTGAAAACGCGTCGTGTACAATAAATGCACAATGACAGAGTATACAAAAATGCGAAAAAAGGAAACAGAAAGAAAATATACTAAAAATAACAACAAAAGCAACAACTTCTTAAATAGTATACAAAATAATACGAAAAGAGGAAACAGAAAGATAACATACTCAAAAATTACAACAGAAACAACAACTTCTTCGAAAATAGCAACAAGGACAACAACTTCTGAAAGGAGAAAAAAAAGAAAAAAAAGAAAACAAGAGGGAAAACTAAACAAGCAAACTTCCCCACTCGTGCTTTAGTATTGCCGGTTTTGTTTTTTGCCGGCTAATAAGTGTCTCAACAGCTAGATTTGGGTCCGCTAGGTTGTAGTGCCGAATCAGAAAATTATATTTTGTCCTCCATGGTGGCAATTTTAGTAGGTACTTTGCAAAACGGAAAAACAAAGAGCTGATTTTAGTCTTTTCACAGTTTGTCAATAATTTCCAGAAAGGGGTCACATATAATATATGTGGCAGAGTGGTACTGTTGTAAATACTTGCCAGTAGTGGACGGTTAAATCTCAGAGTGGATTTAACGATCAAAGCATAGGAGCTGGAAATTCGCCGTTCAAGATGTGAGATCAGGAGGGAGCGGGTGTGCTGTAATGAGGTACCTATTGGCAGCCCAAGATATACTATTTTATCAACTGGTTTTACTGAGCAATCACCTAGTGTGACATTAGTAGGAGGGTCATTCTTCCAATTGAAAAGCGAGACTTCTGACTTTTAAGAGTTAAATCTCAGACTG
This sequence comes from Artemia sp. Qi Xiang Cuo, assembly GCF_049724085.1. NCBI lineage: Eukaryota > Metazoa > Arthropoda > Branchiopoda > Anostraca > Artemiidae > Artemia > Artemia sp. Qi Xiang Cuo. The sequence continues at coordinate 31,818,829 of NC_142796.1, forward strand.
ACTTTCACGTAATTGGACTGCAGACATGAGAGAATTTGTGAAAGGCGGTTAAGCGTCCGGCTGAGGTTCAGTACGTCGTTAGCATAACATATTAGGGAGACGTCAATGGAACTGAGACTGCATGATAAAGGACAGCTGTCTTGAGGCGCAATAATGTAGTTGTTGCAGAAATTCGGAGACAAAACTTCCCCCTGATGGGCACCTTTGGAGACTGGTATCAAAGCTGACCGTGGGGCTGGCGGAAGGCCGTTATCGGGAGGGAGCTTGAGTTGCACGCGAAGGCGAGAGTAAAGATCACGGAAAGCCCGAATTATATTTGAGTTCACTCATTTTTTAGCTGAATACAGCAACACAAGTGCATGAATCAAAGAAAAAAATGCTCTGTGTAGGTCTAAGCCCCCGATTGCTAGGCTTTCCTTTGATTTTTTGCATCCAAGATTGCATATGCAACGAAATGGATAGTTTCAGCACAACCAATACCGCGTTGGAAACCGAATTGTCTTGGTGGACTGCAACACAGTTTCTTAAATTCATCTACGAATAAAAGTTCAAATAACTTGCAAAGAGAAGTAGCAATCGCAATTGGACGGAAAGAGGAGCACTGCGTGGTAACTTTTCCTTTTTTAGGAAATGGTGTAAGATCTCCAGTAGAGGAAGTAGTTGGGACAATGCCCTGAATGAGGATAATCTGCACCAGGAGAGTTACGTGACTAATGAGAGCGGGCCCACAACTTTTTGAATGGTGTACGCTGATCTCGTCAATCCCGACAGATTGTTTAGGTTTTAGGTGACAGATGGCCTTGCATACAGCTCCCTCTGTTACAACATAATCCCCCTGAGGACAACTATCTAAGAAGTCGTCCAACTCATCTTCGTATCTTTCGTTGAGGGCTGGGTCGGGAGGCAAAAATTCTTACCCATAGTAAGCGTACCATTCAGAATCATGGATAGCAGATGCGGACAAAGACTCATCGCTTTTAGAAGACAGAAAACGCCAAAGGAGAGAAGGATTAATTTTGGCCCTTGTAGATTCGATCTCATCTTTTTTCTGTGAGCTTTTAGCTCCTTCGCGAATTTTCTTTTTGTGAGCAGGCGGATTGAATTGACTACCCCCAAACGGGTTCGTCCACAAGAAACCCAAAGTCGAAGCCAAAATTTAGACTTAGAATGGGTATCCACTAACTGTGGATTTTCAGACCAGCCAGGAAGGGTAGGATGACGGGGTCTACTTAGAGGGACGGCAGCTTTTCCAGCACAGCGAAGGGCATGGCCAATTTCTGCGTAATAAATATCGACTGATAGTTGTGTTTCCTCCTTTAAAAGAGCAGTTAATCTAGAGAGAAGATGGAAAGAGACACGGATCTTACCAAGGACTCTGGCGGCTTCTTCTTGAAATAAAACAGGGTAAATTTTACGCCAATCACGGCGAAGCCTAGGAGGTGTTTTCGAAGTTGTTTGCGTTTGTGTATCTGAGCTGTGGCAAGGAATCTCGGCTGAGAACTGTATTGGTAAGTGATCAGATAGCTGAAAATCAAGCACAACCTTGACAGGCAAAATCCTGAGATTTGCGGACGCAACAACGTGATCGAGATCTGATGTAGGCATTGATGTGTGTACATGTGTAAAATTTAAATCCTTACACTTGAGATCAAACTGGTCTCCAAAAATACTAAGCAACAATGTAGAACGTAAAGACCTATATAAGAGCGGTTCATTCAAATCGCAATTGAAGTCACCAACTAATATGCATTGAAGGCTTAAGGATCTAATACAGTTAATACATTGGCCGAGTTTATCACTAGAATAAGTAAAAGCACGCTCCGAACGCTCATCATGGTAATTTGTAGGCAAATATACATTAATAAAAACACAGCCCTCAACACTAATCGCCAGAAAATTATCATTGACTTCAAATACACTAGATCTTAGAGTCGAACGAACGAAAGTGGCAATACCACCGGAGGTCGTCCTTTTCCACTTGGCTGCTTCGCTGAAACTGAATAATCCGATACTGAACTATTAAAACTAAAAATACTTTTACTGCGGCTTGTGACGAAATGTTCTTGTAAACAGACAACTTCATTTTGCTCAAAATACAACATCTAAGATCAGAATTTTATTCGCGAATGAGCCATTAATGTTCCACGATAAACATTTAACTGCGGAAGCTTCAGATGTCATTTTTTTTGTGGATTACTGTTTGAGGGACATTTTACACTGTAACACGTGTGACTGCCGATTCTGTAATCAACACAGGAATGTTGGCTCTCTGCATGGTTCATCTCACTTAGAACGATGTGCATTTGAGCCATATCTAGAGTATAAAGGTTCAGCCAAACACTGGGAAGCGAGGTGACCGATTTTGTGGCAGTTATAACACCGTCTTGGCAAGAACTTAAACGGATCAGCAGGTAGACACTCGTAGCCGATAATCTCCGAAACACTCAGAAATTGTTGGAGCTCACTGATAGTGTTAAAATACACTTTGAAAGAACGGGATTTTCCGCATTGTTCAGTCTTCGTACTATTCGGGATTATATTTTTTAGTCCTTCACAGTTTATATCTTCAGGGACATTTCGAAGCACAGCTATGTGCAGGGGTTCTTGAACAGCAATTTTGAGATCGGGCTTGGAAGATTTCGCTTTCTCAACGATTTTTGCTGCTGCAGCTTTCGACCTGACCACAAGCTTCCATTCGTTTGCAGATTTGCGAAGTTCGCCAATGTCATTTGCATTTTCACAGAAACTGTCTATGAAAGCTTTCCGGTCATTTGGGCCATTGAGCTCCTTGGGGGGATTTTTCAAGACAACAGAATAGGTAAAATCTTTGGGCTTGGACGTTTCAGGGGCACTACGACTGCTGGTAAAAATACTGACGGCTGGAGCGGACTGGGTAGCTAAAAAATTATCAAGCTTCCGAGAGAGTTCATTTACTTTGGCAGTAACTGTTGCATTCACCGCATCTCCGATGACCGGAACCGAGCAGGGGTTAAAGATGACAAATTTTGGCATGCTCACATTATTTTTCGCAGCTGAAACTAGAATTTTGCACGTTTCAATGATATTGTCTTCATCTTTAGAGTATGTCACAAGACAATTCGTAATACTCAACTCAGTATGATGGATTCGCTTTGCCTTTATAACATCTTCATGTGTATAGGAAGCAACACGCGCTTTTACGATACAGTCCAATTTTATTCCATCTGTAAGTACTCTCGTAACACAATTCAGTAACCGATTCAAAATAATTTTTTCACTTTCAGCCATCGTAGGTCCAAGCGTAATCAAATCTCAATGTAAAGTCACAAAACAAAGACTTGCCCGCAAGGGGGGCTTTTTTAAGTCCCCCCACTTTCCAATAAACGCCTTCTAATTATCCAATGAAATAATTCAATCCAAATAAAATAGTACAAATTTTCTAACTACAATATGCGGTACTGTAGGCCTATAGTAAGTGGTATCGCTTTAACCGTTTTATAAGTTATCATTTTTTATTTCGATTCTTCTAGTTCTGGCTAGATTTTCTTGGTATTTTTGTAGCTGTATCAGACTGCGAGGGAATTTGGGTGGGTGAGATTGGATATTGGTCCATTTCCGTCTAAATAATCTAGGTGCCTCTTTTATCTTAGTTAAAGAAATTAGTCTACTATCTAGGTTGAAACATAAAAATAGTTTGTATGTCCTTTATATACTGTCTTATTCCCTTAGTTATGCAGGTTAACAGCGTTATGTTTCTTTTTCACTATATGATGTTTATTTGTGACGTGAAATATTATTGCCATTTCTTGAAACTAACTTTTAGAAAATTTGTTTGGTAATCTAGAAATACAATCTAAAACACTGGTATCTAATCTAAAAACACTGATCGTCATTGGAATATCCCCTGGAGGACCCGTCCCCCTCCAAAGATATTTGTGCATAAATTATTGGTGGTACTTTAGGCCAAATAGTCTGGCACTTGTTCCTCCCCCTCCCACAGGTAATACACTTGTCGTACTCACACTTGTTATTTTCAGTGCAGGAAGAACTCGTAGAACCCTCGTTGGTCTTGACCACGATACCAACATTTTTTTATACCCACCCCCCAGAAAAAATACCCCCCCCTTCGTAATAAGATAAGATTTATTGCTGAAAAACGGCTATCACAAGCCCAAAAGGGCCGAATTCGCACTTTAGCGTCAAACCCTATCAATATCGTGTTTCTTTTAATATACCACCAAAGATTCATAAATATTTCTGGTCATAAAAAGTCTCTTAAAGATTGGCGATAAAAGTGTCATCATTAGCTTTCATAGCAAACTTACAACTACTCTGGTGTCCGATGTGGTGTCACCTGGTAAAACTATCAGTTTGTTGCAACCACTTGGTTCATATGCAAAAATTTATTGTTAGAATGGAGGATAAATGCTTAAACTACAGCAAAATGGGAAAATAGTTATATGGCTGTTATTAGAAAGCCTCGTTTAGATATTACTCGTCAACTGCCCGCGTAATCATATCACCATCGCTGAGCCCTAGAAAACAAACCAAAGGTGATAAACAGGAAAATGCTCAAATCTTTGGAACCGTAGTGGGTTGCATATTTAGGGCCTTCATTTTCAAAAATTGTATTGACCTTTCCGATTAAGTCAAAGTATAAGACAGCCATGAAACCATCTGATGAGTTCTTCCTTCTACTTCATAACTTATCAGTTGTTGTTAATTCAACTTAATTGATTTTATTTAAAAAAATTAGAAGGGAAGTCAAATTAGTAAAGTATAAAGTAGAAGCAACTGATAAGCTGCTTCTACTTCCAAAATTGATACCTTCTAAAATTGGGAATATTTCTTTCTCTCCCCCGAACTTCTAGAAATTATCGAGAGAAATTAAATTCGTATTTTGTTTTGTATTTTGACGAATTAAACTCTGTTTAGTTGACCTTTCTTTCATCTTTGGTTGTGCTGGCATTTACTTTTATTCCTCTGTTGTCTGAGCGGGTCCAAATTACTTTTAATTGCAATCACCCCTACTGGAATCTGGCCTAGCAGTGATTTTTTGTACGAATCTTTGTGGAAACTTTAAAATTTCACAATAGTTCCCTCGCCAAGTATCGTCACTAAATTTTCTGCAGCAAAATGCGGTGCGAAATTCTTGTAGTAAAAATATGCCTCAAATATGCAACTACTTTTTTATTCTTTCTCCTCTTTATGGTGAAAATGGGCACAGCTGTGCAACAACCTCAAGTTGGAGTCGAAGTTGGCTTGCAATCTCCCCAATTTTGAGAAAGAAAAAAAAAAGGCTAAGCTAAATACGCCTTTTTATTTGTTTTTGGACTTATTTAACACTAGCACATGTTGAGTTGTTTAAGATTGTACCATTAGTAACAAAACATAACTCAAATGTTTCCTTTCATTTTATGATTTTTACTTTTGTTGCAGATTTCTAAGTCCTGAGAATGTGTTATTGCAACTGAAATATAGGTATGACAGAGAAATAGATAGAGCCCAACGCTCATGCTTAAAGAGAATTTTTGAGCAAGACGATAGCCCTTCAAAACCCTTGTCACTTTTTGTGACAAATGTCTTCAGCGTAAGTTTCTTTACTTCTTGTTTAGTTGAATTGCTGAAAGATCAATTCTTAATTTAGATCTCGGAATTGCAGCCCTTATCCAGGTCAACAGGATAGTCAACACGATTTTTGCTAAAATACTACATTATAAATGATTAATCTTTCAAAATTGATCCCAGAACTCCTGTCCCCCGCCCCAAGAACTCTTGTTCGTAGTTCCAGTGGCGCATCTTCATTTGGAATCTCTTAAAATAGACTCTGTATTTCCTGCTGAAGTAACTATAAGAATCTATTTTAAGATTCAAACTTAATACTTTTAATTCCTTTGTTTTGTTACAAATCTTTTGTTATTTTCATGAAAGAAATTGTAATTGTGTATATTCCATATCATATGGCCAAGATATATCATTCTGTGAATAAAAATCACCATCCTAAAAAATGTTTGATCAGAATTTTGCATGGTTTGTGTGAGCCAAAATCTCCTTCTTTAACTGCAGCTGACATGGGTAACTATGCGCTTCTGCTTATGACCGACGACGCTACTTTTGCACCCAGAGTTATTTAAAAACGAAATCACAAGTTCGAAGTAAAAGTTAGAAAAAATAGGGTTCTTATGCTACTTTATCACAGTTGAATCATTAAGGCATCATAAAAATGTCTTCTGAGATATCTTTGGGTGTCGAGTTGAGAACATGCCCTCATCTGTCAGAGGTCTGCTGAGTGTCTATATTTTGTATCCATCGTGACTATAGGGATCACTAGGCTATGGAATTGGCGCAGTTTTAGTTTGTTCGATTGATTATTATTTCTAAAGGGGGCTAGTTTTCGGTAGCTAGACTCAGCAACTGCAAGTCTTCGTTTTACACCAGGAGTACTAAAGTTGTCAGAGGGGAATAAGTCACCTAGGTACAAGAAATTGTCCACCGGTTCGACTTCTCGTCCGCATATGGTGATAACTGGGGGGTGGTGGGGGGTTATCTAGTTCATGTCTCGTAGTCACCATAACTTTGGCCTTGATGGTACTGATCTTCATTCCAAATGGGCTTGGTGGCATCGTAAATTTTATCAGCTTGTGTCTGCAGTTTATGCGAAGAGTTAGCTATCTCATCTAAATCTTCAGTGCAGGCAATATTGTCTATTACCAGCCCTCCTATTTTAGCGTTATATGCCGATAACATCAGTAACAGGACGGTATTTAGAAAAAGATTCAAGAGGTATGATAATAAGATGCAACCTTGTACTTTTTAGGAAGTTGCAAACATCTGAGAACTCAGTTATCAATTGCATTTGGACTGAGGACATGTATTAATATTTAAGCCAGATTAAATTTGGAATAAATTACAGTGGATTGCAGTGACTATTAGTTTTAAAATAAGTGAAACAATAATTTTATATTTACAGACTATTTTACCATTGTATATATTTACTCATTCATATAAGGTCCTCTATTGTTTTACTATCTTTTTAATGTGATAATCTGATTATAATTCAATTTTGCTAATAAGCGAGCAGAAGAGGGGAATTTTTTGTCGCAAGGGCCGTAGTACCTACCGGGAATGTTAGTCCCTTAAACTGCGTGGATTTGGTAGAAGGAAACTACGCTTCCTTCGCTTACGGGTATCTGGTTCTTGTGATATGTACAGTGAATAATGAATAATGGACTTGTTTTTTCGCCGGTTTTAAATTTTTTGCAATTTAATCGATATAATGGAGTGAATGAAAACGGAATGCTGAAATGTGGAAAGGAGTTTTTTTCTGGACTTGCCGAGTGTAATCGAAGCTAAAAACTTCTCTACGATGCGGCTGTACCTGGGACTGAGCTTCCGAGAAGACAGGGGCCGAGGGCTTTGGAAAGCCATCTGAAGGATATGTTAAGTATATTCGAGAAATGTGACGATGAAGACATAGACCTACCGATGTTTGTAATTCGTTCTCCAAATGATGTACCTGTCATCCCTGCTTTGGTTTATTCGAGTTTGAACGCGAAACTGAATAGAATGGAACACACCCTAAAGACTGTTTCAAGTAATTTCGATTCGTATGATAATCACTTTCTACCATTGCCTGCCTGTGCGACGCCGTCAACTGACTCTCACACCACTGTTGTTGTCTCTAAAGTGCCGCAAACACTAAATGACCCGATAAAACGCAAAGAAGTGCTCGATAAAGTGAGCTGTCATGATGCAGTTACCAAGCTGAGTTTGGGAGGAGACAAATGGCTAATCAATGTTAAAAATTCTGCTGCTGAAGAATTCAAAGACTCTATTTCAGTGATTTCAGCAGAATCTCCATCCAAGGTGATCACTAAGCGGTTTTTCGGGATAGTCAGAAGAATATCGAAGGACTTAAACCTCATTCTTTGAAGGATATCCAGGTGTGGTGGAAGCCATGTGGCTTGGTGACACAGGCACAGTTAAGCTTGAGTTTTGATACTCAATGTCAAAAGCCAAGGGTATGCAAAATTGTTTTAAACTTGGATACGAATATTTATCTGTGAAAGAATATCTGTCGGCACCTTGGTGCTGTCTAGAATACCGTTCGCCACACCATAAAGTAGCTGATTGTACAAGTTAAGTTGAAAAGTGTGGATACTGTGCGGGCACTCATTTCTTCACCAAGGATTATCTCTACCGGCTAGATGCAAGATGTGCAAATTATGGTGAACATCATGCCTCCTTTAGTCTTAGATACAAAGTGCTGAGAGATATCATTTCCAAGAAGAAATGATTGTGCCTGTTTCGATTGTTTCGCTTAATATAAATGGTACTCGTTTAAAGGAGCATATGATTGATGAATTGTGTGACCAGTTTGACATAGTATGCCTTCAAGAACACCTCCTGACTTTTACTAGTATTAACGTGTTAAAAAGAAGTCGTAATCATTCCGTTTTTAACCAAATACTGCTGAGGTCACTTTTGGTAGACCATCTGGAGGCCTCGCGTGCATTGTTAAAAATAACCTGAGTTTGCTCTCTCCAGTGTGTTTTCACAGTGATAAATTCATCCTTACGGTTCGGTTTGGTAATACTGTGCTGATAAATGTGTATCTCCCGTGTAACAAAAAAACTATATCCGCTTTAAACCTGTATATGAAAGCCTCTGCAAATCTTAAGGCTATTCTTGCGTCTGTTGTATCGATTGGTTATGATTTCATACTGGTTGGTGACTTCAACATAGATATTACAAGTCAGTCAGTTCGATCCGATATAGTCCTTGATGCTTTTTCTGCTTATAAAATAGTCGAGAAAAGTGTTGATTATTTATATGTTCACCAATCTGGATGTTTGCGTATTATTGACTATGTGGTTTCCCCGCCAAATATTAATGTATCAATTGTTCTTGTTCATGAAGACTATCGTGATATTGACCACCTCCCGATTTCGTTCTCTGCTTCTGTAGTCGCTTTCCATTCTGCTAGACCAATTACACAAAGTTCTAAGTGGTTTTACAGGAATAACTGGAGTAGAGCTAATTTTGCACTTTATATTACTACGTTGTCCGCGTTATTGGGTTCTATAAAAGTTTCTTGCCATTTGCTTCAAGTTACCAGTTTCTACTGTTGATATTGGTCAAGCTATTAAGAACACGCAATCTAGCTCTGTTGATCAAGACGGAATTTCTTCTTATCATCTAAAAGTAGTTTGCCCAACTTTGATAGATCACCTTCAGCTACTGTTTCAGATGTGTTTATCTACTTCTATGGTTCCCGATAGTTTTCTCTGTGGCATAGTCACCTCGGTTTTGAAGCGTGAAAAAACTTCGTCAGAGTGTAGTGCTTATCGACCAATTACTGTTTCATGCACTCTTAGCAAAATTTTTGAATTTTTTTGAATATATTCTTCTCCCTTTCATTTCTGAAAATGTTAATTTTGGTGAACACCAATTTGGCTTTCAAATAAGACTGGGACGTCAGCAGGCCCATCGTGTTCTAGCTTCCTTCCTGTTGCACTCTGTTAATGATAAATCTCCTCTTCATATCTGTGCTCTTGATCTTTCGAAAGCTTTCGATAGTATAGTCCACTCACATGCAGTCTATTCCCCTTTTTCCAGCAATATTAACCTTTCTATTGTAGTTTTGTTACGATACTGGTATTCTAACTCTTTTATTCGGGTAAAATGTAATGGAGTGGTTTCTGATTCAAAGGTGTTTCTTCGGCGCGGGGTCCGTCAAGGTGGTGTGCTTTCTCCAAATATTTTTAAGTTCTGTATTGCTCCTCTCCTTTCATCTTTGCCTTCGACTTTCATTTCTCATGTAATTGACGTCTTGTAACTGGCTTTTGTGGACGATATTCTCCTTGTCAGTTGTTCTAGGTCTGGGCTCTCACATGCTGTCAGATGGATCTCAGAGCAATTCAGACGGATTGGGCTTTGATAAGTGCGAATATACTTCATTTAATTCGAGTGCGAGTCTCCCTCTTAATTGTGTTTTTTTTCTCTATTCCCTGTGTCTCTTCTTTTCGGTGGCTTGGTCTTCACATTACTAATAATCTCAAAACACTTCGGGCTCTGACAGTTTCTAATGCAAAAATAAAAAATTCAGATAGGATATTCAAAAATTGTTGTAAATAGAGGGAGGTATAATAGAAAAGCGCTTAGGAAATTATATTCTTCATTTTGCGATCATTCTATTCTTTTTTTTTATCTGGTTTTCTTCCAATTCTGAAGCCTAAAGATCTGAATTCTATCCGAACTTATTATTTTAAATTTTCTTGGTACCTTTTGTGCCTACCTCCGTGGTTCCGGAACCGGCACCTAATATCGCGATTCGGCCTTCCTGATTTACGGGAAAAAGCGACAGTGTTTGTGGGAAATCTGTCGTTATCTTCATTTATTACTGTACACCATAATTTACGTCGTTTTATGTAAATAATTATTATGCATAGATGTTTGCTTTTTTGTTTTTTTTTTTATTTTTTGTGTTTTTTTTGTTGTTGATGTACTCCGCTTCTTTTTATAGTGGTTAATAAATAAATTATTATTATTATAAGTGGTTAATACTTAACCTCTTTATAATTCTGACTATTTCATCAGGAGTTTCGTACTGAATGAGGATATGCCAGGGTCCTTCGCTCCATATTGGGTCGAATTCATGTCGGAAATTGACGAATGGCTGGTGGAGTTCTTGGTTGAATTCAAGGAATCATTCCATGATTTGTCGAATGACGAATATTCGGTCGATTGTAGATCTGCCTGAGTGAAAGTCGGCCTGATATTCTGCGACAGCAAAGCAGTAATTGCTTTTATGTGTCGGAGTACGAATTTTCTCAGAACGCGTGACTGGTGGCTTGGGTATTTTCTGCGTTGTAGTTTCCATGTTCCTTCTTTGGTTTGCTTTTGTAAAAAGGGACAATGGCGATGGTGCACCATTGATTATTTACGTGGCCGGTGTCCCGCCTGGAGAAACAATGATGTGGTACAGATGAGTTACATAATCCAATTCAGCATTGATGAGTTTGATAGTAATTCCGTCTGGGTCACGGGCCTTTCCTTACTTGAGGAACTTAATTGCTGATTAAAATTCTGACTTGAGTGGAGGTGGGGGGTTTGATTTCTTGGTTGAGTAAGGGGGGTTCCTTTAAGTATTTCATGATCAGCTGTTATTGGGGGTTAAGTTTGTCTTTCTTTCTCAGTCCATCTTTGGAGTATCCTCTTTAAATTGCTAATCACTTTCTGTCTATGTCCAGAACCGTCAATATCAGTGATCCTGGACATAGACAGAAAAGTGATTAGCAATTTAAAGAGGATACTCCAAAGATGGACTTAACTCGCACTCACTTTCTTACAACTGCTCCGCTGTTCTCTTTCTTAAACAATAATTCGCAGTCTAGGTATTTTGTCTGCAGGTGGCTGTGTAGCGCCTCTGTGATCTCTCGCTCCACTCTTCCCTTGAGGAGCTGTTAGGTATCTCAGCTGTTGCGGTCAGACTTTTTGTAGAAAATGCACTTATCATCGCATAGCCTGGTGATATTATCTGTGATTCATGGCTATATATATAAATATATATATATATATATATATATATATATATATATATATATATATATATATATATATATATATATATATATATATATATATATATATATATATATATATATATATATAATATATATATATATATATATATATATATATATATATATATATATATATATATATATATATATATATATATATATATATATATATATATATATATATATACCAAGAACGTTATTCGCCGTCTCGTTGATCGGTGACGTGGCCTGTTCGGATAGAGAGTATATCTTATTAAAGGCGGTCAAGGGACAGTAATGGCAAATAGTTCTGCTTTTTTTCATTATACCGCAGTAGGTCCAGCCGGGATCTTGGAATTTTTTTTTTTTTTGCTTTTGACAATTTTTCCATTCTTAGTTCTAATCTCGACATTAGAATAGTGTGATCGAATCGAAGTCTATCCCAGATAGTTCTATTGTGTCTAGTACGGAGGACTACCAGCGTTCTGATAACAACACACAGTTAATCATGTTCCCGGTTTTACCGTCTGGGGAACTCCGGATTACCTTACGTTGATGGCGGTGTTTGAACATAGCATTCGTTGCGATTAGTTTGTTTTCCCAACAAAAGTCGAGCCATTATTCTTCTCTCGCACTGAGTGCCCCGTGACAAAAGCTCCTATTAGATCAGACCGTACCGTTATTACCATTACTGACTATAGTTCTGAATTCCTCCATAACAGTCAGTATATCTTTCTATTGCATGTGGTCGATAACGTTCTGGAGTGCAATCTATATTTCATCGCACTATTTCTCCCTTCTACTAGAGTTTGGAAACTCCGCCAGTGAGTAAACCTTGACAACTGAGACATTGTAGACGAAATCGCAGAGATAACGCAGTTTTAGCCATTCCCCCTATACTTAGTTTGAACTCCCCCCCCACCCTACACACACACAAACACACACTTCCTGAAATTTTGAGCTGTGTTCCCTAAGCCAATCCTGAGATGTTGCAGATATGCTATTTTAAAAGCCTAGATTCTCATCGTGTCATTAGTGTTACCTCTGACTGCTCCCCCAAGCCAGATTCTTAAACCTACTTGACGTCCTAAAATCTCTCTAAAATTTCAGCTTGATTTCTGAAGCCCTTTCTGAGATATCGTGGATAAACTATTTTGTTAATCAGGGTACATGTAATGTCTTTGATTAACATCGCTGTTTCACTCTGAATAGATTCTAGTTCCCTTTGGGTTTATAGTGCCAAATCTTAAGGCAGACTTGAGATAAAATGGGTTTATTCTTTTTCTACCTCCTCTCTCTCGAGTTCAAATATGAGGTCCAAATTTCTCCACCCCCTCCTGCAAAAATAACTCAGATGTGGTATATTGATAAACCGGATGCACATAGTGTCTGTCGATATAGCTCTGTCCTTTCCCTCAAGTTATAATTCGACGCGCACTTCTGTTTCCTGAAAGTCCTAACTTTCTTTTTTTTAGCGGATCTAGCTATTTGCTTGAGATCCAAGCCTAATCGATCAAAAAGTACTCAGAGTTAACAAACTGTCAACTTACTGCCATTTTTAACTAGTGTCTTTTTATGCTGTTGTTCTATGTATCGTATTTTTAAACGTACTTTTCTTTGTCTGATTCCTAAAATAAAATCTCCTTGTGACCTAAGTGACTTTAGGCCCATTTTCTAAAACCCTAGCTTTCTTCAGGGTTTTGAAAGTTGTCTTTACAATCTTCTTTACCAAGATATAAACTATAATATTGGCCCAAATTAGTTTGGTTTCAGACTAGAATATAGCAAAACCCAAAATATTATATTGATGTTAGATACTATCTTAGAGTAGTTACAAACCGAACTTCACCTGCAGCTACTTTTGCCGATACTTCAACAGCCTTTCGCAATCTCTACCATTTGATTGTCCTTGATGAAGCTCAAAACTCGACAAACGGAAGACCTATTAGCATGCTACGCAGTATTCTGTCTGATCGGGAGCATTGTGTTCTTCTTCCAGATTAGGCCAATTTTAACTGTATTGATGTTTCTTGGCTATCTACACAGGACGCTAAATTGAGTCCCTTGTCCGTTCTTTGTTTTTGATAGTGTTATTAGCAATCAGCAAATTATTTTAAGTTTGCTGATCAGGGATGCGTTCAATTCAGTATTAAACCTGTCATTTTCAAACTTTTCATAATTTTGGCTTCCATCAATTCGATTACAGCAATTTTCTATTCAATTACAAATATATTTCAATTCAAAGAGGTAAAAGTAAACTAAAAACAATGAAGGATGACCGATTGCCAAAGATTGACCTTTTTGGACAACAGTCTAGGGCTAAACGGAAAGCAGGTTGTCCATTGTGGGGGTGGGATATCGTAAAAAAAGATATAAAGGAAAAAGGAACTTTCTGGGAGGTGTAAATAGGAAGGCTTTGAATAGATTGGGATAAAGACGGAGCGTACGTAGCTGTGTTGGTCTCATGCGCTTTGTTGCTGCGGTGAGTTGCTAGTAGTAATTTAACTCGTTAAAATAGTTAAAAAGCAAAAAACATGTCAAGAATTCTACTTCAAAAACACAAGATTTAAACTGTACGAAAGGTTCTATTCATGTAATCTTCATTTTTCTATTTTCATTTGATGGCTGAGTGAATTCTTTGGCGTGATAGAAGAAATGAATGCTAATCTTGCAGTTCATACGAAAAATAGCGTTGTCAATGATAGTCATGCTATACTGATTTTAGGATTATCTAAGAAAATCAAACTCCATCGTCAGACTTTCCAGCGAAATTATTTTTTGAATAATTTTGCAATCGCATTTTCATGAGAGGACGTTTCGGCTGCAATTGGAAGCACTGTCGAAAATCCTTTGACATTTTAACTGATCGTGAAGTAACTTATCTAGTAAAAACCTTAAACAGTATAACGAGAACTTGTATCTTATTAGTTTCCTCATAAATCAGTTAGTTTCTATCTTAAGTATATTGACTCTTCTTTTGTAATCAATCTGGTGTTGCAGAATCTCTTTAGAGTTTTAATGAAAAAGCGAAAATGTAACGCTGTTGGAAATTTTAAGTTTTCTTTTGGTGAAATTTATCTTGGGTGGAATTTGGCAACATCATTGATATTGCCTTTTGTTTTATTAGCCGTCACGTTTGGAACTATCGGATGGATGGTATTCAATTATTGGTTTGTTAGATTCAGTCTTAGAAGAAGCAGTCAAGTCAAATAAAATTCAAATTGGTACAAAACTAATGGTTTTCGGCGCTATTCTTGTTGGAGCCCAAGAACCGTGTGATCCATTACAGGTAAAATGATTATATTTTTCGCTTCGCTTTTTTTTGGGGGGGGGTATATTACTTACGATGTTCTTCTGTTTATCAAAAAGGTAATATGGTTCTGTCAAGGTGCGTCGTCGTGTATTTCGATCTTTTAAAAATGCGTTTGAAAGAATTTTTTGATGGTAATTGGACCGGTCATCGGAAACACAAAATATTTAATAAAATAACTGTATCTACGAAAAAAAAAATCTGTTCTGCTATTGAACTTTCTAATTTACACAATAATTTTTTATATATTCTTATTATGGGTGTTTTAGCTTATAATCCCTCTAGAGTTTTAAGCCGGGATTAGTAGTGTCAATTCACTGAACATGATTTTAGGCTTAATAGCCGTTACAGTTTATAAAAAAAATTTCGAGGCTTAGTTAAACTACTTCGAAGTTAACGAGATACATAATTGAAAAATATTGTTGACGTTCAAATAAATCCATACAAATGAAAAAGCAAAATTATCGATTTTCTTTTTATATGACTATATTAGATCTCTCACTTGATAGTCAATATAGTCAATTCATATGATGTGAGTTATCAATTTGCTTATAAGTCATAATCACTTTGAGTATTTGCTCTGGGTTAAATGCACAGTGCAATATCTGGGCATTTTCTAAGTCAACGTTGTATTAATTTATTATAAAAGGTAAGTCAAAACATAAGCTATTACTCAGCTACACACCAAAAGGTAAGCCTGCTAGGGGATGCCGCGAAGATAATGACAACAAAAAACAGAGTGCAAAATTATTAGTAGAGACAAAAGAGGAACTTTTTTTTAGACCAAAGCTGCTAAACTTTTCCACCCATGAGTCACCTCGTAGTTCATGTTCACTATACTGTTTGCGTTCGATTGATTATTCAAAATCTAATAAGCCAGTTTTTCCTGTTTTCTATAATCAATTATGGTATTTAACATGTTCTATGACTCTT
This sequence comes from Artemia sp. Qi Xiang Cuo, assembly GCF_049724085.1. Lineage (NCBI taxonomy): Eukaryota > Metazoa > Arthropoda > Branchiopoda > Anostraca > Artemiidae > Artemia > Artemia sp. Qi Xiang Cuo. The sequence goes on from NC_142796.1 coordinate 31,834,615, forward strand.
TTTTCCCCCAATATAATTAATAGTGAATATAGAAATCTGGATAAGGTTTGTTTATTTAAAAATAGCTTGAAGGGATTAATTTATAGTCGTTACTCGTAGTCATTGGGCGTGTGATTTCTAACCCTGGGCGGGTGGCAAATGAAGTTGTATTTCCTATCACTTTCTCCATCTCTCCATTTTTCTTTCTTTATCTCTCCTTCTCTCTGTTTTGTTTCTCTCTCCCATCCTCCCTTTACTTCGCTCTCTCTCTCTCTCTCTCTCTCTCTCTCTCTCTCTCTCTCTCTCTCTCTCTCTCTCTCTCTCTCTCTCTCTCTCTCTCTCTCTCTCTCTCTCTCTCTCTCTCTCTCTCTCTCTCTCTCTCTCTCTCTCTCTCTCTCTCTCTCTCTCTCTCTCTCTCTCTCTCTCTCTCTCTCTCTCTCTCTCTCTCTCTCTCTCTCTCTCTCTCTCTCTCTCTCTCTCTCTCTCTCTCTCTCTCTCTCTCTCTCTCTCTCTCTCTCTCTCTATTTCTCTATTTCTCTCTCTCTCTCTCTCTCTCTCTCTCTCTCTCTCTCTCTCTCTCTCTCTCTCTCTCTCTCTCTTGTTTAACCTCTTTAACGCAATTTTTACTCTTTATGAAGTTCCTCGACCCTTGAAAAGAAAAATAATTCGTCGACAATAATGAATAAAGTAACCGTTAGTTTAGATTTCTGTATGTACTATAGTAACCAATTTTACCGTCCCTTTGTCAAGCATACAGTTTTGACTGTGATGATTGCAAATTCGGATTGTTTACGAAAACACACTACAGAGTGACCAATCTCTGTCTTAACAATGGGAAACTTTTTATTAGGGAACCTTGTTAACCTGGTTTCTTCCAATAATGATTATAAAAAATATGTTTTATATGTTCAATCATGTGTTTGTGATCCCAATTACGACTATTTATCCTTCAAGTGTTGAATTTACGTATTTATAAGCCGAATTTTAGATAACAAACACAATAAAATTAAAAGCGACAAAAAATGCCGACTCTGGTTCATCATATTCGCGATTTTGCATGATTCGCTGAAAGATTCATGGCCTGGAAACACTTCACTCAATAAATTTTTCAAATGCTGCTGTTCCTTATGAGGTTGTTCCCCTTTTCTAAGATTAACAGATCCGAAACCTTATATAAAATATTTACTTTTATGATTACGTAACTGTTGTAAATAAACCAATTCAAAGATTCAGACTTGACTTGCTTTCGAGCAAAGAAGGGTTTAATCGGCTACGAATGTGTTTAAGCTGAAGCATATGTCCAAGTTAAGAAGTACACGAGAGATCAGATCAATGTTTTGAGGGAGAAGGGGTGTCTAGAGATTGTTAGTTTTTCGTCCATATTTTTCTACAGTGCTTGGATGGACTCGAGTACCCCCTCCCCCATATATAGATATGGATGGAAAGAACTTCGAAGCTGGATGCTTTCTTTTTTATATAATAATCTATATAATAAATCTATTTGCCTATTTACCCGATTTCTTCATTTACTTCTCGGACTGCACATTATATTTCAGTTTCATTATCTTTAATTTTCCCTTTTGGAAAATTTCATCTCGACTCTCCTCCCCCGACAGGGACAAGCATACTTTTTCACATGTTTTGTTGATTAAAATCAATCCGTATGTTTGTATATAATAGATCTATCTATTCTAGAAAACTGGCGCAGAAGCGTTGAGATTAAATGCTAACGGTTGTCGCAAAGTTCATTGGTCAAAGAAGCTAGGCTATCAGCCTTGTCGAGAATCTCCTTCAGTCCCTCTCCACTGCATAAGAAGAGACGGTGGTCAAGTTCCTCGGATCAAATGTCTCATAAGTAGAGTTTATCCAGTACTTTACTTCTTAAAAAAAGAAGGTGGATCTTTGACTTTAAACCAAAGGATGTATGAAATGTTTCTTAATGACAGCGAGTGCGCGAGGAGACTCAACTACGAAAAGGTAAGATACTTTTATTACGAATGGCTTTTTAAAGACACCTATGCACTCAGTCTGCTCTAAATGCCCGAAAAAGCGAAGGATACGGAACGTACACACAGCTTTTTTCAGTTCTTCATATCGATATGGAATAACCCCCCTGATATCGTTTTTCTTTAAAACTATCAGCTAGTTTCAGCGGATGTGTAAAACTCAAGAATTAAGCTGGTTAAAGGAGTAGCGGCGTGTCGGGCACTTTATTTGTCTTTACCCCGAAATTTGTTGTTCTAGAAAACTCATATCTTGTTAGGAAAGTCACAAATTGTATCTAGAAACTCTGTTCTGTTATCATGTTTAACTATTAGTTTCTGAAAAAGCTATTTTTCTTTATTATTTCTTATTTTTTTTTCTTACCTTAAGAGATGATAGTGATGCAAAACGCCATAAGAACCTCATGTTTGCGTTTTTTATATTTTGAAGTTCAGACCCTTCTTCACAAGTCGAAAGGAATTAATTAGCTTTTGCTTCTTTTAAGGAAGAAAAAAGGTTACTTTGTTATAGAGAGCAGTATTTAGAGAGTTATTTTGAGGCCTTCGTCGTTTTAATACAAGATAGAGTTGATCTTAGAAGCTCTTATAAATCTAGTTTTTATTATACTATTTCAATAACACATTAATAACCTCTGCTTGTAGATCATCAAAGAGTTCATGGTAAAGAGCTGTAAGTAAAGTACGACTCATGGTAATGGTAACCAAAGCAATAAAAAAGGAGTTTTGATAACAGTATCCGGGTTGCAGCGGTAGCTAGCAAGTAAGAGACGATCACGTCCCATAGTAAAAAACAAAATAGCCCATAACTCCTGAAACTAGTTTTCAGTTCAGAATCGCTAAAGTATTATCATAGGAAGTGCGCTAGTGCTGCCTAAGTAAAGAACGATTCGGGCACAATGTGTTGTTTTTTTTGTTTTTTTTTTTTCTCCATACCCGGGTACTTGGTATCGAAGGAGTCGTCGTAGAAACTTCGAAAAGGGCTCACTCGATTGGAAATTGGAGTGGCTTGTGCCCTTTTTAATAGTCGAAAGTGATTGGAGGGCAACTAGCCCCCCTGCCACGCCCATCATTCCCCCAAATACATCCAAACAAAATTTTCAGATAGCCTTTTTGTTCAGCGTAGTTGATTTTCACATAGAAAATATCTTTTTGAGGAGGACACTCCCCCAGAATCCACGGGGCAAGGGTTTTAAGTTATACACTGGGGGCATATAAGGTTTTTATAGAAGGCGTTGTCATAGAAACTACAAAAAGGGCTCATTCGATTGTAAATTCAAAGGGCTAGTGCCCTTTTTAATAGTCAAAAGTCATTGAAAGGGCAACTAGCCCCCCCCCACGCTTATCAGTCCCCCTAACAAATAAAATGGATATTTTGAGGTAGCCATTATGTTCAGCGTAGTTGATTTCAATAGAGAAAATCTCATCTCGAGGAGGCCACTCCCCCCACTACCCTCGGGGCAAGAGTTGCCAGTTATGCCCTAAGGGAATGTAAGGTTTTTAAAGAAGATATTGCCTTAGAATCTTCAAGACAGGCTCAGTCTATTGAAGATTCACTGGGTTTGTACCGTTTTTAAGCGTTGAAAGTGGTTGGATGGCACCTAGCCCCCCCCCCACATACATCATTCCTCCAAACTCATCCAATAAAAATTTTGAGATGGTTATTTCTTTCAGAGGAAGTTATTTCCAGTATAGAAAATATGTTTTTGAGGAGAAATCTCTCTCACAACCTTTAGGGCACGGGTTATAAGTTATGGCCTCGGAGCAGATAAGATTTTTGTAGAAGACGTTGTCGTAGAAACTTAAAAAAAAGGCTCATTCGATTGGAAATTCAAAGGGCTAGTAACCTTTTTAATAGTTGAAAGTGATTTGAGTGCAATTATCCCCCCTTCACACCCTTCAGTCCCCCAAACACATCCAATCAAAATTTTGAGATAGCCATTTTATTCAGCGTAGTTTATTTCCAGATGGAAAATATGTTTTTGAGGAGGACACTCCCCCACACCCCTCAGGCCAAGGATTTTATGTTATGCCTGGGGGTATATAAGGTTTTTAAAGAAGGTGTTGTCGTAGAAACTTCAATAAAAGCTCATTCGACTGGAAATTCAAAGGGCTAGTGCCCTTTTTATTAGTCGAAAGTGATTGGAGGGTAACTAGCGCCCCCCCCCCACACCCGTCATTCCCCTAAACACATCCAATAAAAATTTTGAGGTAGCCATTTTGTTCAGGGCAGTTGATTTCCAGATATAAAACATATTTTTAAGGAGGACACTCACCCACAACTCTCAGGGCAAGGATTATAAGTTACGTCCCTGGGGCATATAAGGTTTTTATTGAAATCTTTGTCGTACAAACTTGAAAAAGGGCTCATTCGATTTGAAATTCAAATAACTAGTCCCATTTTTAATAGTCAAAATTTATTTGAGGGCAACTAACCCCCCCCCCCTCTCTCGCCCACCTTTTCCCAAAACACAGCTAATCAAAATTTTTAGATAGCCTTTTTAATCAACGTAGTTGAAACTTTCGTAAATTAGGTCTTTAAGGTTGACAACCCCTCCCTCCACAGCCCTCAGAGCCGGGGTTATAATTTATGCCCTGGGGGCATATAAAGTTTTTATTGAAAGCGTTCTCGTAGAAACTTCAAAAGGGCTCATTCAATTGGAAATTGAAAGGGATAGTGCCTTTTTTAATAGTTGAAAGTGATTGGATAGCGACTAACGCCCCTCTCACACCCACCATTTTCCCAAACACAACCAATCAAAATTTTGAGATATCCATTTTGTTCAGCGTAGTTGAAAGTTCTGGAAATTAGGTCTCTTAGGATGACAACCCCCTCAGAGCCCTCAGAGCAAGGGTTATAAGTTATGCCATGGGGGCATATAAGGTTTATATAGAAAGTTGTTGTATATGATTTATAGAATAGATTTTAGTCTTCCTCAAATCCAATTTTTATATGTTTAAAAACTAAATGTTGACTTATGATTAAATCAAAATGCACTGTGATAATGCTAATTCCCAATAAGGCATCTCAGCAGTATCCCAAGAACTACTGGTGGTTTATGTTCAAACGTTCGGGGCTACTTCTGCTCTTAAAATTTAACCAAATCCAAATAGCGTAAGTGTATCCAAGCTATCAAAGAAAGTAAACAGATTTTTTTGCGAATGGTATCAAGTTTTCCATTACAGTCAACTAGAGGAGTTATGAAACTAAATTAAACAGTACTATTTGTTTCCAGATTTTTAAAAGGGTGTATGCTGTTAAAAATTACTGAAAATTTTTCTCCGGCATACAAATAGCAGGCCGAACTATAAAGTCTTAAAAGACGAAAAGATTTAAAGTATTATTTTCTTTTTCCCTGAAAAGACTATGTGAATATAAAACGAACAGAAATTACTTTAAAAAAAAACTTTGTCCACAAAATAAGTTTTTCAAAGAAAAGTAAAGAACTCTATTAAACAAAAATGAGCAAAACTAAAATAAAATAATCTACCAAGCGTGAAACTACCACAAATCAGCATCGATAAATAAATGAAACCCAAAACGAACAGAAATAACAATAAATAACCGAGTCAAACTCAAAACGAGCAGAAATTAACATAAGTTGGGCGCAAAACCCCTATGCCTTCCCAAGGCAAGAACAAAATTTGCACTTTACTGAAAAAATACAAATGAATGTGCATTGTCAGTTTAATATACATATACTGATATTTAGTCATCAAAATGTTAATATTATTTGATTTATTAAAGTTATAAAAGTAAAAACATTTATATTTTTTCTCAGTAAAGTGCAAATTTTGTTCTGGCCTTGGGAAGGCATAGGGGTTTTGCGCCCAACTTATGTTAATTTCTGCTCGTTTTGAGTTTGACTCGGTTAATTATTGTAATTTCTGTTCGTTTTGGGTTTCATTGATTTATCAATGCTGATTTGTGGTAGTAATCATGCTTGGTAGATTATTTTATTTTAGTTTTGCTCATTTTTTGTTTAATGGAGTTCTTTACTTTTCTTTGAAAAACTTATTTTGTGGAAAAAGTTTCTTTAAATAATTATATTAAAGAACTATGAAGTTCACTGTAAATATGGATTATATAAGTTTCATCTATATCATGGTCGTAGTATGTCAAAAGGTGATTCATTTTATGGCGATTCTAAATATGTATGGTTAATAAAGTTTGAAAATACCCATCAAAAGTTACGAAACTAAGAAAATTTCTCTGATTTTTGGAAAGGGGAGAAAACACCTTCAAAATAGGAATTGATCTTCATGAAAATTATATCACCAAATTTAGCATTTCGGAAAACCCAACAGCAGGGGTTTTCAAGGCGCTATATATGATTTCTGTTTAGAAGGAAGCTGAGCATGAATGCGTTTTTTTTTTTTTTTTTTTTTTTTTTTTTTTTTTTGCGTGCGATCGTACCCAACCAATGGTCCTAGAAAATCGGGAGAGGACTCATTCAAAGTGAAATTGAAAGTTCTAGTGCTCTTTTTAAGTGGCAAAAGGTATTTTGCCACAGTTATGTGGGGTTTTCTACCATTTTGTTTCGCAAAGTAACAATTCTGCCCACAGAGCGTTAAAAAGCAATAAAGCTAACATTCTAAAATTGTCAATCGATTTATCTGAAAATTACGCATCGAGATTTCTGTATTTTCAACGCAGTAATGTGGTGCAGTGGCGCATTCGTTAATGAAGGACGCAATTTATGCAAAATAAACAATTAATGTAGAAATTTTCTTTAAAGCTTCATTTAATTAAGTTGCTTCAGTTAATTAAGTTGATTTATTTCATGCTTGATAAAATTATGTATAGTTGTTTATGCTTGCGCATTAGCTATGGATGAGGAGAGCCGGCGGATTTTTGTGTAGGTGGGGGGTGGTGTGCCTGAAGCGTCAAAAGTGGGTTTTATGCCCAAATTTTCTAGCTTTAAGTGAGAACTAAGATAAATATAGAAGGCAGTTTTAGAAGGAGGAGGAGGATTGCCCTCCTTGTATCCCTGTAGGGGTCCCCAGTGTAATCCTTATAAAAAAAGATTGGCTCGAAGACATACCTTGAAAACCGCATAAACAATGACTTGAAAATCAATTTTTGATATTTCCAACCCCCCATACTCCTCCTGGGAAATGTGAAGAGAGCACAATTTTTCAGATTTGATTACTACTCTCGAAGTATTGTTAAAACGAACAGAAATTATGCTGAATATGAGGCAGGTTGTCCCCACCTTAACCCATGTTCTTTACACTAAATTTTGACTTTTTCGCCCAATTGTTTAATACCGATTGCTCACACACAAGGAGAATTGGGATGGGACAAGAAACATTTTTACAATGTCAGGGAGAGCTTATTGATTTGCATGTTTCTTAGATAGTAAAGTTTTCAGTTCAAACGTTTTAAGGGACAATCGACAAGTAGAAAAATTGCAATCACCTAAAGATCACGTTTCTTGCGCCCATAAAAGCTTTCAGTAAAGCACTATGAAACTTTAGTTTAAAGAGAGGGGGCTAAGGTAGAGTGTCTCCCCCCCCCCCAGTTTTAATGTCTATTTGCTGTAATATTTAAGATACTTCTTTACTGTCATTTGAGTTATTTCTTTGTGCAATTAAATAATGCAAAGATAAAAGTAACTAAAAAAATGTTTAAGATCAAATAAAAGTTCTCTTGCGATTAGTTTCAACGGTCGACATCAGTAGTGTAGCTACAATGCTTACGAGCAGACAGTCCCATCGCCATACAAGCAGACAGTACTCCTTTATAGTGTCAATTAAAGGTAGCAGACAGATAGGACATTACTATATCAATTAAAGAGAGAAGACAAGTTTATGGATGTTTTATGTCTATGGATTTTTATTGCTCATTGTACTGATGTTAAATATCATGTTTTCTGTTAAAAGTCATGGCTGTTTTCATGGTGAGTTGATTCTTTTCCTGGTATGAAGTTACGAAATTCTGTCTGTTAAGCAATATATTTAGGCGTGTTTTTTTTTATGTTTGACCTTGAACACGGGTATAAAAACTCTGACGATGAGTTATTCGAACTGTTATGGATGTTTTAATGTTAAACATGATTCTTCATTATGGTATGATTATAGGCGTTGACGGAAACGAAAATGGTAAACCATCTGAGGAAATGCTAACTCCTATTCAGAGATGCATATTTTTTTTTTATTTGGGCGATTCTCAACTGTGTTCGCTATAATACACAACTACCATTTGAACAGTGTTGTAAGGTCCCCTACCCCAACCCCAAGGACCCCCACCCCCCAACTTTTTGCCCCTCCCCCCCAACTCCTGAAACATTTTCAGAATGTAACAGTGACAAGGTATCCACAACAAAACACTACTGAAGTATTCCATCTCTTACATTTCGACGAAAAAAATACAAAACGAACTTTGAAACATCTTCAGAATGTAACAGTGACAACGTAAATCACGACGAAAAACTACTGAAATATACCAACTATAACATTTCAACGAAAAAAAAAAATCAAATATATACTTTTATACATCAAGAGAAAGTCATAGTGTAATGGTACACAATGACGAAAAACTACTGAAATATACCAACTC